>NW_026542837.1:0-143217 GCF_028750875.1 Macrosteles quadrilineatus
TAATGAAATGGGCCTATAATTAGTTAGTTCTTTTGGATTGCCTTTTTTTATAACTGGTATCACGTTTGAGAGCTTTAGTACATCCGGAAACACACCTGTATAGAGTGAAGTGTTGATTAAATGAGCAAGTGGGATTGAAATAAAAGATGAACATTGTTTTAAGATGAAGGGTGATATTTCATCCCATCCACACGATTTGGAAGGTTTTAATTCGTTAATTATTTGCTGAATTTCTTGAGGATCTGTAGTTTTGAAAGATATTAACATGGAATTAGGTCGGACCCCTTGTTGTAAAAAATGTATTGAGCTTTCAGGATCAGAATTAACATTTAGAAGTTTGCAAGTTTCTGTAAAGAATTTGTTAACATAATTTAACTGATTTTTGATGTTTACGGATTCGGATAAAAATGGAAATTTATCTATTTTACTGGCGGAAGTATTCGTTTCTGTTTTTACAATTTGCCAAGCAGTTTTAGTCTTGTTGAACGATTGTTTAATTTTATTTTTATTATGTAATATTTTAGCAGTTCTTATACATTTACTGAGCACTTTGCTGTACTTTTTAACATAGTTTTTAAAATGCAGATTTGTGGATTGTTTGCTGAGCTCAAAAAGTTCCCGTTTATGTTTACTAGATCTTTTTATCCCACTTGTAAGCCAACCTTTATCTTTATTCCGATTAAGACTATTTTTAGCCTTAACAAATGGAAAAGACGCATTAAAATGTAGTTTGAAAATATGTAAAAAACACTTATAAATAGTATTTACATCAGATGTTACATTCAATTTCTGAAAGAAGTAAGACCAATCCTCCGATTTTAAAGAATTGACAAAATTGGAGATATTAACCTTAGAAAAATTTCTTACGTATATTGTTTTTTTGTTAACCACAGTTTCTATATGTTTCTTAGTAAAATATTCACAATTCACTTGAAGATATTGAGTTAAGTGATCAGATAAACCATTTTGTATCACAGAAGGAAAACATAAATTAGGTTTTAAATTAGTTATAATATTATCAATACATGTACTAGAAACATTTGAAACCCGAGTGGGTACCTTTATAGTTGTAAAAAGATTGAACGAATTTAATATTGAAAGAAACTCTTCAGATTGAGAACTATTTTTCAAAATATCAATGTTAAAATCTCCTGTAAGTATAAAAAAGGATTTAGGATTCTTAAGAATAGAATATTGTAAAAGTGAACACAAGCTAGAAAAAAAAATATCATATGCGATTTTGGTATACACGGTAGGTCTGTAGACACAAAGCACAATTAAATCAAGAGGGTGCGTGATCTGAACACCACAACACTCAAAATAAGAGTCAACCGTAAAGTTTCCAAGATCCGGTCTTAATGTAATACTGTAATTATTATTTACCAATACACAAACCCCACCTCTTTTTTGTTTCTCTCTGCAATATGAACCGGCTAATTGATACCCATCGAATTGAAAAAGTGGAATTTGGCATGTAGATGGAACCCAGTGTTCAGAGAAACAAACAATATCAGGTTTTGTTCTAAATGAATCTATGTAAAGATTTATTTCATCGATTTTATTGCCCTGGGTTATCCCTTGAATATTGCAATGTAAAATGCTTAGTAATTTAAGTGCTTGTGTGTCAGCAGTGCCCACATAAGAGGAATTGGTCTTAGATTGTAGTCTTATGATTTCTTTTGCATGACCTTTCTGTTCCTTAAAAAATATTTCATGTTAGTCTGCCTAGTATTTACATCAGTAAAACTGTTATCAACTATAATTCCTTCACTTTCTATAATTCCTTCATTATTGGTCTAAAAATGTTTAATAGGTTGCACACTGAAAGCAAATCTTTAGAATTTAAGTTATTCAAACTTAGACTGTATGACTGGCTAAGCCTAAATCCTTTCTATGACTTGTCAGAATATTTTTCAATTAAGTCTGTACACTTTTGATGTTCTGATTGACAAATAGTATTGTATTCTTAACTTTGTATTGATCATCTTGTTGCGATTATATTGACGTTGTCTATTGCATTGTACCATATTATGTTTAAAGACAATAAAGATTCTGATTCTGATTCTGATTCTGATTCTGATTCTTAAAACATATATTTACGCTTATACTGTTACTCACAAGACGGTAAATATACAAAAAAGGTGGTAAGTAGTGATCGATTTCGATTGGACACTCCAATCATCATCAGACCCAATAGGCGAATGACAAGAATCTTGAATGGCGTCCCTACTTATACCCTATTGGCTACCGGAAGCACCGGCCAATACATTTTTATAAGTGCAACTGGAATCAAAATGTATTTGTTCATTAATCAACTTATTTCTATCTTTACATTTTTCCTTATAAATATACAATTCTTCCCAAGCATTCATTACATATCCTTTCTTACAATTCTTTAAAATATCTAGACTATCCTCCATTTTTCCTAGTGAGTGCCCATTTTGTAACAGGTGTTGTGCGACATTTGATCTTTCCGGTTTGTTGTTCCTCCATGCAGATATGTGGTTTTTGAAGCGATAACGAAGTTCACAGTCTGTCCAATGTAGAAGCTATCACAATCGTCACAATTGATTTTATATATGCCTGAAGTGTCGAATTTGTTACAATCTTCTATTTTTGGATGCAGTATTTTACTCATGGTGTTCTGAGTCCTGTAGGCTATTGAAACTCCGTATTTCTTGAATCTGTTAGCAGTCCTTTGTGTTGTAGTCCCCGTGTAGCTAAATGTGATATATCTAGTGTTTTCCTCTTTTATCTCTTCTAATGTTGTTCTGCTGTGTAGTGTATTCTGTCCATCGATTTTCCTCCTCGTCTTCCTTGCGATGTCCTCTTTCGTCTTGGTCCGAAATCCATTCACTTGAGCGATCTTCTTAATGGTGTCCAGTTCTTTTTTCCTATTGGTTTGGCTAAGTGGGATCTTATAGGCTCGGTACAGCATAGATCTAAAGGCTGCGGTCTTGTGGATTGTCGGATGGATAGACTTGTTGTTGATTGTAGTGTCCGTTTGCGTAGGTTTCCTGTAGATGTCAAACTCTATCTTGCTGTCTTTTCTCTCTAATGTGAGGTCCAGGAATTTGATCTTTTTGTTTTCTTCAAACTCGTTAGTAAAGGTGAGGTTCGGGTGGTGGTTGTTTAGTGTCTGCATCATCGTTTCGTGCTCCTGCTCCTGGGCTTGTCTGAAGATAACAATAATGTCGTCTACATATCTAACATACAGTTTTACATCATGATTTTTTCTTAAATTCGTTAACATTTCTTTTTCCTGATGCTGTAAAAATATTTCTGACAAAATTGCCGAAAGTGGACTTCCCATAGCTAAACCATCTGTTTGTTCGTAAAATCTATTGTTGAATCAAAAATAATTTTGCTTCAAAACAGTCACAAGTAATTTTACAATCTGATTGACATATTCATCGTCTAAACTATTCTGTAAAAGCCTACATTTAACAAAATCTACAGTTTCGGATACAGGAATGTTTGTGTACAGATTTGCGATATCAAATGAGACTAGCCTACTATTCGAATCTATATCTATGTTCTTGACACGTTCAACAAATTCATACCTATTCTTTACATTGTATACATGTTCTAATTCTAAATCATTGCTGAGCTTACTTGCTAACAATTTTGAAACATTGTAGGTAGGAGCACATTTAAAGTTAACTAATGGTCTGATGGGTACATTCTTCTTGTGTATTTTTGGGATCCCTTTCATCACGGGCGCTTTAGAATTTAGGATGTTCATCTTCTGTCGACATTCTTCGGGAATCACTCTGGTGCATCTCTTCACGACGTCGGACAGCTCTCTTTGGTACTTCTGCGTTGGATCCTTTTTCAGCTCTTTGAAGTTATTTTCTTTGATGAAATCTTCCGTCTTCTTTATATATTCTTCTTTTCCGAGCACTACAATGGCGTTGCTTTTGTCTGCTTTCACAACGATTGAGCTATTCTCTTCCAGTTTCTTCTTTATTTTGCTGCACGTCTTCAGTTCTTAATTTCTGCTGGGATCTATGTGTCCTTGGCTGGTGAAATCGTTGGCTGTTACTTCCTTCCGAACGGCATAATGGTCTACGTCTCTGAGTGATTTTACATTTGCTTCAACTTCAGTAGCTAGTAGTTCGTTTTCGCCCTTCTTCTTCATTGGGAAATTGTACTTCATTCCGTAGTTCAGTATTTTCGTTTCTTCTTCACTGAATTGAATGTCTGTAAGGTTGATGACTCTCTTCTGGAATTTGTGTTCTGTACTGGTCCTATCCAAGTCTTTATTAGGTGTATTCTTCTCTACGAGTTTGTCTAATTTGTAGTTTATCCGTAAATATTTCCTGTCCATGGCATCTTCAACCTCTTCACTGACGACTTCGTGTAGTAAATTCCATGCTATTAGTCCGTATGATCTCAAAAATTGTAGGTGGATGTCGTAGGCAATCTGGTTCAGTTCTTCTTTTTCACAGTAAAGTTGTTTGATCATATTTTGGATGAATAATACCTCTCCTTGTTCCTTGATCTTTTAGCGGCAGTAGTTTACAGTTGACTTTGATTTTAGCGTATTGTGGTGTAATTCTCTTCTTGATGCATTCTTTGTTTGAAGTAAATATCTGCAATCTTCATGGAAATCTTGATTCTTGTATCCATATATTTTGCTGCTAATTTTGCTTGACTAGCTTCACTAAATAACTTCTTGATCAGCATTGTACGTGTTATTAAATTTACTTAAAGTAAATAGAAGAAACGTCTTAAAACACTTAAAACATATATTTACGCTTATACTGTTACTCACAAGACGGTAAATATACAAAAAAGGTGGTAAGTAGTGATCGATTTCGATTGGACACTCCAATCATCATCAGACCCAATAGGCGAATGACAAGAATCTTGAATGGTGTCCCTACTTATACCCTATTGGCTACCGGAAGCACCGGCCAATACATTTTTATAAGTGCAACTGGAATCAAAATGTATTTGTTCATTAATCAACTTATTTCTATCTTTACATTTTTCCTTATAAATATACAATTCTTCCCAAGCATTTATTACATATCCTTTCTTACAATTCTTTAAAATATCTAGACTATCCTCCATTTTTCCTAGTGAGTGCCCATTTTGTAACAGGTGTTGTGCGACATTTGATCTTTCCGGTTTGTTGTTCCTCCATGTAGATATGTGGTTTTTGAAGCGGTTAACGAAGTTCACAGTCTGTCCAATGTAGAAGCTATCACAATCGTCACAATTGATTTTATATATGCCTGAAGTGTCGAATTTGTTACAATCTTCTATTTTTGGATGCAGTATTTTACTCATGGTGTTCTGAGTCCTGTAGACTATTGAAACTCCGTATTTCTTGAATCTGTTAGCAATCCTTTGTGTTGTAGTCCCCGTGTAGCTAAATGTGATATATCTAGTGTTTTCCTCTTTTATCTCTTCTAATGTTGTTCTGCTGTGTAGTGTATTCTGTCTATCGATTTTCCTCCTCGTCTTCCTTGCGATGTCCTCTATCGTCTTGGTCCGAAATCCATTCACTTGAGCGATCTTCTTAATGGTGTCCAGTTCTTTTTTCCTATTGGTTTGGCTAAGTGGGATCTTATAGGCTCGGTACAGCATAGATCTAAAGGCTGCGGTCTTGTGGATTGTCGGATGGATAGACTTGTTGTTGATTGTAGTGTCCGTTTGCGTAGGTTTCCTGTAGATGTCAAACTCTATCTTGCTGTCTTTTCTCTCTAATGTGAGGTCCAGGAATTTGATCTTTTTGTTTTCTTCAAACTCGTTAGTAAAGGTGAGGTTCGGGTGGTGGTTGTTTAGTGTCTGCATCATCGTTTCGTGCTCCTGCTCCTGGGCTTGTCTGAAGATAACAATAATGTCGTCTACATATCTAACATACAGTTTTACATCATGATTTTTTCTTAAATTCGTTAACATTTCTTTTTCCTGATGCTGTAAAAATATTTCTGACAAAATTGCCGAAAGTGGACTTCCCATAGCTAAACCATCTGTTTGTTCGTAAAATCTATTGTTGAATCAAAAATAATTTTGCTTCAAAACAGTCACAAGTAATTTTACAATCTGATTGACATATTCATCGTCTAAACTATTCTGTAAAAGCCTACATTTAACAAGATCTACAGTTTCGGATACAGGAATGTTTGTGTACAGATTTGCGATATCAAATGAGACTAGCCTACTATTCGAATCTATATCTATGTTCTTGACACGTTCAACAAATTCATACCTATTCTTTACATTGTATACATGTTCTAATTCTAAATCATTGCTGAGCTTACTTGCTAACAATTTTGAAACATTGTAGGTAGGAGCACATTTAAAGTTAACTAATGGTCTGATGGGTACATTCTTCTTGTGTATTTTTGGGATCCCTTTCATCACGGGCGCTTTAGAATTTAGGATGTTCATCTTCTGTCGACATTCTTCGGGAATCACTCTGGTGCATCTCTTCACGACGTCGGACAGCTCTCTTTGGTACTTCTGCGTTGGATCCTTTTTAGCTCTTTGAAGTTATTTTCTTTGATGAAATCTTCCGTCTTCTTTATATATTCTTCTTTTCCGAGCACTACAATGGCGTTGCTTTTGTCTGCTTTCACAACGATTGAGCTATTCTCTTCCAGTTTCTTCTTTATTTTGCTACACGTCTTCAGTTCTTAATTTCTGCTGGGATCTATGTGTCCTTGGCTGGTGAAATCGTTGGCTGTTACTTCCTTCCGAACGGCATAATGGTCTACGTCTCTGAGTGATTTTACATTTGCTTCAACTTCAGTAGCTAGTAGTTCGTTTTCGCCCTTCTTCTTCATTGGGAAATTGTACTTCATTCCGTAGTTCAGTATTTTCGTTTCTTCTTCACTGAATTGAATGTCTGTAAGGTTGATGACTCTCTTCTGGAATTTGTGTTCTGTACTGGTCCTATCCAAGTCTTTATTAGGTGTATTCTTCTCTACGAGTTTGTCTAATTTGTAGTTTATCCGTAAATATTTCCTGTCCATGGCATCTTCAACCTCTTCACTGACGACTTCGTGTAGTAAATTCCATGCTATTAGTCCGTATGATCTCAAAAATTGTAGGTGGATGTCGTAGGCAATCTGGTTCAGTTCTTCTTTTTCACAGTAAAGTTGTTTGATCATATTTTGGATGAATAATACCTCTCCTTGTTCCTTGGTTCTTTTAGCGGCAGTAGTGTTACAGTTGACTTTGATTTTAGCGTATTGTGGTGTAATTCTCTTCTTGATGCATTCTTTGTTTGAAGTAAATATCTGCAATCTTCATGGAAATCTTGATTCTTGTATCCCTATATTTTGCTGCTAATTTTGCTTGACTAGCTTCACTAAATAACTTCTTGATCAGCATTGTACGTGTTATTAAATTTACTTAAAGTAAATAAAAGAAACGTCTTAAAACACTTAAAACATATATTTACGCTTATACTGTTACTCACAAGACGGTAAATATACAAAAAAGGTGGTAAGTGGTGATCGATTTCGATTGGACACTCCAATCATCATCAGACCCAATAGGCGAATGACAAGAATCTTGAATGGCGTCCCTACTTATACCCTATTGGCTACCGAAAGCACCGGCCAATACATTTTTATAAGTGCAACTGGAATCAAAATGTATTTGTTCATTAATCAACTTATTTCTATCTTTACATTTTTCCTTATAAATATACAATTCTTCCCAAGCATTCATTACATATCCTTTCTTACAGTTCTTTAAAATATCTAGACTATCCTCCATTTTTCCTAGTGAGTGCCCATTTTGTAACAGGTGTTGTGCGACATTTGATCTTTCCGGTTTGTTGTTCCTCCATGCAGATATGTGGTTTTTGAAGCGGTTAACGAAGTTCACAGTCTGTCCAATGTAGAAGCTATCACAATCGTCACAATTGATTTTATATATGCCTGAAGTCTCGAATTTGTTACAATCTCCTATTTTTGGATGCAGTATTTTACTCATGGTGTTCTGAGTCCTGTAGGCTATTGAAACTCCGTATTTCTTGAATCTGTTAGCAGTCCTTTGTGTTGTAGTCCCCGTGTAGCTAAATGTGATATATCTAGTGTTTTCCTCTTTTATCTCTTCTAATGTTGTTCTGCTGTGTAGTGTATTCTGTCTATCGATTTTCCTCCTCGTCTTCCTTGCGATGTCCTCTATCGTCTTGGTCCGAAATCCATTCACTTGAGCGATCTTCTTAATGGTGTCCAGTTCTTTTTTCCTATTGGTTTGGCTAAGTGGGATCTTATAGGCTCGGTACAGCATAGATCTAAAGGCTGCGGTCTTGTGGATTGTCGGATGGATAGACTTGTTGTTGATTGTAGTGTCCGTTTGCGTAGGTTTCCTGTAGATGTCAAACTCTATCTTGCTGTCTTTTCTCTCTAATGTGAGGTCCAGGAATTTGATCTTTTTGTTTTCTTCAAACTCGTTAGTAAAGGTGAGGTTCGGGTGGTGGTTGTTTAGTGTCTGCATCATCGTTTCGTGCTCCTGCTCCTGGGCTTGTCTGAAGATAACAATAATGTCGTCTACATATCTAACATACAGTTTTACATCATGATTTTTTCTTAAATTCGTTAACATTTCTTTTTCCTGATGCTGTAAAAATATTTCTGACAAAATTGCCGAAAGTGGACTTCCCATAGCTAAACCATCTGTTTGTTCGTAAAATCTATTGTTGAATCAAAAATAATTTTGCTTCAAAACAGTCACAAGTAATTTTACAATCTGATTGACATATTCATCGTCTAAACTATTCTGTAAAAGCCTACATTTAACAAAATCTACAGTTTCGGATACAGGAATGTTTGTGTACAGATTTGCGATATCAAATGAGACTAGCCTACTATTCGAATCTATATCTATGTTCTTGACACGTTCAACAAATTCATACCTATTCTTTACATTGTATACATGTTCTAATTCTAAATCATTGCTGAGCTTACTTGCTAACAATTTTGAAACATTGTAGGTAGGAGCACATTTAAAGTTAACTAATGGTCTGATGGGTACATTCTTCTTGTGTATTTTTGGGATCCCTTTCATCACGGGCGCTTTAGAATTTAGGATGTTCATCTTCTGTCGACATTCTTCGGGAATCACTCTGGTGCATCTCTTCACGACGTCGGACAGCTCGTTTATAAATAGCTGTATAAATACATATTTTATAATATTTTTATAATAATAATTATATATGAATGAACACTTTTTAATAATGATTTTAATAATAATAATACATATATATTAATATTATAGTAAGGATAATATGCAATTAAATATTGACAGGTTTTTTTTATCATATTATAAATACATATTTTAAAATTTTTATATAAAAATAATTATATATGAATGAACAATTTTTAATGATGTTTTTGTAATTAATAATACATATATAATAATATTATAGGAAGGATAATATGCAAATAAATATTGACAGGTTTTTTTGATCATAATATAAATACATATTTTTTAATATTTTTATAATTATAATTATATATGAATGAACACTTTTTAATAATGTTTTTAATAATAATAATACATATATATTAATATTATAGTAAGGTTAATATGCAATTAAATATTGACAGGTTTTTTTTATCATAATATAAATACATATTTTATAATTTTTATATAAAAATAATTATATATGAATGAACACTTTTTAATGATGTTTTTGTTATTAATAATACATATATAATAATATTATAGGAAGGATAATATACAAATAAATATATATAAATGTTTTTGATCATAATATAAATACATATTTTATAATATTTTTATAATAATAATTATATATGAATGAACACTTTTGAATAATGTTTTTGTTATTAATAATACATATATAATAATATTATAGGAAGGATAATATACAAATAAATATATATAAATGTTTTTGATCATAATATAAATACATATTTTATAATATTTTTATAATAATAATTATATATGAATGAACACTTTTTCATAATGTTTTTGTTATTAATAATACATATATAATAATATTATAGGAAGGATAATATGCAAATAAATATTCACAGGTTTTTTTATCATAATATAAATACATATTTTAAGGTTTTTTATAATAATAATTATATATGAATGAACACTTTTTAGTAATGTTTTTGTAATTAATAATACAAATATAATAATATTATAGAAACGATAATATGCAAATAAATATTGACAGGTTTTTTTGATCATAATATAAATACATAGTTTAAAGTTTTTTTATAATAATAATTATATATGAATGAACACTTTTTAGTAATGTTTTTGTAATTAATAATACAAATATAATAATATTATAGAAACGATAATATGCAAATAAATATTGACAGGTTTTTTTGATCATAATATAAATACATAGTTTAAAGTTTTTTTATAATTATAATTATATATGAATGAACACTTTTTAATAATGTTTTTGTTATGAATAATACATATATAATAATATTATAGGAAGGATAATATACAAATAAATATATATAAATGTTTTTGATCATAATATAAATACATATTTTATAATATTTTTATAATAATAATAATATATGAATGAACACTTTTTAATAATGTTTTTGTTATGAATAATAAATATATAATAATATTATAGGAAGGATAATATACAAATAAATATATATAAATGTTTTTGATCATAATATAAAAACATATTTTATAATATTTTTATAATAATAATTATATATGAATGAACACTTTTTAATAATGTTTTTGTTATTAATAATACATATATAATAATATTATAGGAAGGATAATATGCAAATAAATATTCACAGGTTTTTTTTATCATAATATAAATACATATTTTAAAGTTTTTTATAATAATAATTATATATGAATGAACACTTTTTAGTAATGTTTTTGTAATTAATAATACAAATATAATAATATTATAGAAACGATAATATGAAAATAAATATTGACAGGTTTTTTTGATCATAATATAAATACATATTTTATAATATTTTTATAATAATAATTATATATGAATGAACACTTTTTAATAATGTTTTTAATATTAATAATACATATATAATAATATTATAGGAAGGATAATATGCAAATAAATATTCACAGGTTTTTTTATCATAATATAAATACATATTTTAAAGTTTTTTTATAATTATAATTATATATGAATGAACACTTTTTAATAATGTTTTTGTTATGAATAATACATATATAATAATATTATAGGAAGGATAATATACAAATAAATATATATAAATGTTTTTGATCATAATATAAATACATATTTTATAATATTTTTATAATAATAATTATATATGAATGAACACTTTTGAATAATGTTTTTGTTATTAATAATACATATATACTAATATTATAGGAAGGATAATATACAAATAAATATATATAAATGTTTTTGATCATAATATAAATACATATTTTATAATATTTTTATAATAATAATTATATATGAATGAACACTTTTTAATAATGTTTTTGTTATTAATAATACATATATAATAATATTATAGGAAGGATAATATGCAAATAAATATTCACAGGTTTTTTTATCATAATATAAATACATATTTTAAAGTTTTTTATAATAATAATAATATATGAATGAACACTTTTTAGTAATGTTTTTGTAATTAATAATACAAATATAATAATATTATAGAAACGATAATATGCAAATAAATATTGACAGGTTTTTTTGATCATAATATAAATACATAGTTTAAAGTTTTTTTATAATTATAATTATATATGAATGAACACTTTTTAATAATGTTTTTGTTATGAATAATACATATATAATAATATTATAGGAAGGATAATATACAAATAAATATATATAAATGTTTTTGATCATAATATAAATACATATTTTATAATATTTTTATAATAATAATAATATATAAATGAACACTTTTTAATAATGTTTTTGTTATGAATAATACATATATAATAATATTATAGGAAGGATAATATACAAATAAATATATATAAATGTTTTTGATCATAATATAAATACATATTTTATAATATTTTTATAATAATAATTATATATGAATGAACACTTTTTAATATTGTTTTTGTTATTAATAATACATATATCATAATATTATAGGAAGGATAATATGCAAATAAATATTCACAGTTTTTTTTTATCATAATATAAATACATATTTAAAAGTTTTTTATAATAATAATTATATATGAATGAACACTTTTTAGTAATGTTTTTGTAATTAATAATACAAATATAATAATATTATAGAAACGATAATATGAAAATAAATATTGACAGGTTTTTTTATCATAATATAAATACATAGTTTAAAGTTTTTTTATAATTATAATTATATATGAATGAACACTTTTTAATAATGTTTTTGTTATGAATAATACATATATAATAATATTATAGGAAGGATAATATACAAATAAATATATAAAAATGTTTTTGATCATAATATAAATACATATTTTATAATATTTTTATAATTATAATTATATATGAATGAACACTTTTTAATAATGTTTTTAATAATAATAATACATATATATTAATATTATAGTAAGGATAATATGCAATTAAATATTGACAGGTTTTTTTTATCATAATATAAATACATATTTTATAATTTTTATATAAAACTAATTATATATGAATGAACACTTTTTAATGATGTTTTTGTTATTAATAATACATATATAATAATATTATAGGAAGGATAATATACAAATAAATATATATAAATGTTTTTGATCATAATATAAATACATATTTTATAATATTTTTATAATAATAATTATATATGAATGAACACTTTTGAATAATGTTTTTGTTATTAATAATACATATATAATAATATTATAGGAAGGATAATATACAAATAAATATATATAAATGTTTTTGATCATAATATAAATACATATTTTATAATATTTTTATAATAATAATTATATATGAATGAACACCTTTTAATAATGTTTTTGTTATTAATAATACATATATAATAATATTATAGGAAGGATTATATGCAAATAAATATTCACAGGTTTTTTTATCATAATATAAATACATATTTTAAAGTTTTTTATAATAATAATAATATATGAATGAACACTTTTTAGTAATGTTTTTGTAATTAATAATCCAAATATAATAATATTATAGAAACGATAATATGCAAATAAATATTGACAGGTTTTTTTGATCATAATATAAATACATAGTTTAAAGTTTTTTTATAATTATAATTATATATGAATGAACACTTTTTAATAATGTTTTTGTTATGAATAATACATATATAATAATATTATAGGAAGGACAATATACAAATAAATATATATAAATGTTTTTGATCATAATATAAATACATATTTTATAATAATTATATAATAATAATATTATATAATTGAACACTTTTTAATAATGTTTTTGTTATTAATAATACATATATAATAATATTATAGAAACGATAATATGCAAATAAATATTGACAGGTTTTTTTGATCATAATATAAATACATAGTTTAAAGTTTTTTTATAATAATAATTATATATGAATGAACACTTTTTAGTAATGTTTTTGTAATTAATAATACAAATATAATAATATTATAGAAACGATAATATGCAAATAAATATTGACAGGTTTTTTTGGAAGGATAATATACAAATAAATATATATAAATGTTTTTGATCATAATATAAATACATATTTTATAATAATTTTATAATAATAATAATATATGAATGAACACTTTTTAATAATGTTTTTGTTAATAATAATACATATATAATAATATTATAGGAAGGATAATATACAAATAAATGTATAAAAATGTTTTTGATCATAATATAAATACATATTTTAAAGTTTTTTATAATAATAATAATATATGAATGAACACTTTTTAGTAATGTTTTTGTAATTAATAATACAAATATAATAATATTATAGAAACGATAATATGCAAATAAATATTGACAGGTTTTTTTGATCATAATATAAATACATAGTTTAAAGTTTTTTTATAATAATAATTATATATGAATGAACACTTTTTAGTAATGTTTTTGTAATTAATAATACAAATATAATAATATTATAGAAACGATAATATGCAAATAAATATTGACAGGTTTTTTTGATCATAATATAAATACATAGTTTAAAGTTTTTTTTATAATTATAATTATATATGAATGAACACTTTTTAATAATGTTTTTGTTATGAATAATACATATATAATAATATTATAGGAAGGATAATATACAAATAAATATATAAAAATGTTTTTGATCATAATATAAATACATATTTTTTAATATTTTTATAATTATAATTATATATGAATGAACACTTTTTAATAATGTTTTTAATAATAATAATACATATATATTAATATTATAGTAAGGTTAATATGCAATTAAATATTGACAGGTTTTTTTTATCATAATATAAATACATATTTTATAATTTTTATATAAAAATAATTATATATGAATGAACACTTTTTAATGATGTTTTTGTTATTAATAATACATATATAATAATATTATAGGAAGGATAATATACAAATAAATATATATAAATGTTTTTGATCATAATATAAATACATATTTTATAATATTTTTATAATAATAATTATATATGAATGAACACTTTTGAATAATGTTTTTGTTATTAATAATACATATATAATAATATTATAGGAAGGATAATATACAAATAAATATATATAAATGTTTTTGATCATAATATAAATACATATTTTATAATATTTTTATAATAATAATTACATATGAATGAACACTTTTTAATAATGTTTTTGTTATTAATAATACATATATAATAATATTATAGGAAGGATAATATGCAAATAAATATTCACAGGTTTTTTTATCATAATATAAATACATATTTTAAGGTTTTTTATAATAATAATTATATATGAATGAACACTTTTTAGTAATGTTTTTGTAATTAATAATACAAATATAATAATATTATAGAAACGATAATATGCAAATAAATATTGACAGGTTTTTTTGATCATAATATAAATACATAGTTTAAAGTTTTTTTATAATAATAATTATATATGAATGAACACTTTTTAGTAATGTTTTTGTAATTAATAATACAAATATAATAATATTATAGAAACGATAATATGCAAATAAATATTGACAGGTTTTTTTGATCATAATATAAATACATAGTTTAAAGTTTTTTTATAATTATAATTATATATGAATGAACACTTTTTAATAATGTTTTTGTTATGAATAATACATATATAATAATATTATAGGAAGGATAATATACAAATAAATATATATAAATGTTTTTGATCATAATATAAATACATATTTTATAATATTTTTATAATAATAATAATATATGAATGAACACTTTTTAATAATGTTTTTGTTATGAATAATACATATATAATAATATTATAGGAAGGATAATATACAAATAAATATATATAAATGTTTTTGATCATAATATAAAAACATATTTTATAATATTTTTATAATAATAATTATATATGAATGAACACTTTTTAATAATGTTTTTGTTATTAATAATACATATATAATAATATTATAGGAAGGATAATATGCAAATAAATATTCACAGGTTTTTTTTATCATAATATAAATACATATTTTAAAGTTTTTTATAATAATAATTATATATGAATGAACACTTTTTAGTAATGTTTTTGTAATTAATAATACAAATATAATAATATTATAGAAACGATAATATGAAAATAAATATTGACAGGTTTTTTTGATCATAATATAAATACATATTTTATAATATTTTTATAATAATAATTATATATGAATGAACACTTTTTAATAATGTTTTTGTTATTAATAATACATATATAATAATATTATAGGAAGGATAATATGCAAATAAATATTCACAGGTTTTTTTATCATAATATAAATACATATTTTAAAGTTTTTTATAATAATAATAATATATGAATGAACACTTTTTAGTAATGTTTTTGTAATTAATAATACAAATATAATAATATTATAGAAACGATAATATGCAAATAAATATTGACAGGTTTTTTTGATCATAATATAAATACATAGTTTAAAGTTTTTTTATAATTATAATTATATATGAATGAACACTTTTTAATAATGTTTTTGTTATGAATAATACATATATAATAATATTATAGGAAGGATAATATACAAATAAATATATATAAATGTTTTTGATCATAATATAAATACATATTTTATAATATTTTTATAATAATAATTATATATGAATGAACACTTTTGAATAATGTTTTTGTTATTAATAATACATATATACTAATATTATAGGAAGGATAATATACAAATAAATATATATAAATGTTTTTGATCATAATATAAATACATATTTTATAATATTTTTATAATAATAATTATATATGAATGAACACTTTTTAATAATGTTTTTGTTATTAATAATACATATATAATAATATTATAGGAAGGATAATATGCAAATAAATATTCACAGGTTTTTTTATCATAATATAAATACATATTTTAAAGTTTTTTATAATAATAATAATATATGAATGAACACTTTTTAGTAATGTTTTTGTAATTAATAATACAAATATAATAATATTATAGAAACGATAATATGCAAATAAATATTGACAGGTTTTTTTGATCATAATATAAATACATAGTTTAAAGTTTTTTTATAATTATAATTATATATGAATGAACACTTTTTAATAATGTTTTTGTTATGAATAATACATATATAATAATATTATAGGAAGGATAATATACAAATAAATATATATAAATGTTTTTGATCATAATATAAATACATATTTTATAATATTTTTATAATAATAATAATATATAAATGAACACTTTTTAATAATGTTTTTGTTATGAATAATACATATATAATAATATTATAGGAAGGATAATATACAAATAAATATATATAAATGTTTTTGATCATAATATAAATACATATTTTATAATATTTTTATAATAATAATTATATATGAATGAACACTTTTTAATATTGTTTTTGTTATTAATAATACATATATCATAATATTATAGGAAGGATAATATGCAAATAAATATTCACAGTTTTTTTTTATCATAATATAAATACATATTTAAAAGTTTTTTATAATAATAATTATATATGAATGAACACTTTTTAGTAATGTTTTTGTAATTAATAATACAAATATAATAATATTATAGAAACGATAATATGAAAATAAATATTGACAGGTTTTTTTATCATAATATAAATACATAGTTTAAAGTTTTTTTATAATTATAATTATATATGAATGAACACTTTTTAATAATGTTTTTGTTATGAATAATACATATATAATAATATTATAGGAAGGATAATATACAAATAAATATATAAAAATGTTTTTGATCATAATATAAATACATATTTTATAATATTTTTATAATTATAATTATATATGAATGAACACTTTTTAATAATGTTTTTAATAATAATAATACATATATATTAATATTATAGTAAGGATAATATGCAATTAAATATTGACAGGTTTTTTTTATCATAATATAAATACATATTTTATAATTTTTATATAAAACTAATTATATATGAATGAACACTTTTTAATGATGTTTTTGTTATTAATAATACATATATAATAATATTATAGGAAGGATAATATACAAATAAATATATATAAATGTTTTTGATCATAATATAAATACATATTTTATAATATTTTTATAATAATAATTATATATGAATGAACACTTTTGAATAATGTTTTTGTTATTAATAATACATATATAATAATATTATAGGAAGGATAATATACAAATAAATATATATAAATGTTTTTGATCATAATATAAATACATATTTTATAATATTTTTATAATAATAATTATATATGAATGAACACCTTTTAATAATGTTTTTGTTATTAATAATACATATATAATAATATTATAGGAAGGATAATATGCAAATAAATATTCACAGGTTTTTTTATCATAATATAAATACATATTTTAAAGTTTTTTATAATAATAATAATATATGAATGAACACTTTTTGGTAATGTTTTTGTAATTAATAATCCAAATATAATAATATTATAGAAACGATAATATGCAAATAAATATTGACAGGTTTTTTTGATCATAATATAAATACATAGTTTAAAGTTTTTTTATAATTATAATTATATATGAATGAACACTTTTTAATAATGTTTTTGTTATGAATAATACATATATAATAATATTATAGGAAGGATAATATACAAATAAATATATATAAATGTTTTTGATCATAATATAAATACATATTTTATAATAATTTTATAATAATAATAATATATAAATGAACACTTTTTAATAATGTTTTTGTTATTAATAATACATATATAATAATATTATAGAAACGATAATATGCAAATAAATATTGACAGGTTTTTTTGATCATAATATAAATACATAGTTTAAAGTTTTTTTATAATAATAATTATATATGAATGAACACTTTTTAGTAATGTTTTTGTAATTAATAATACAAATATAATAATATTATAGAAACGATAATATGCAAATAAATATTGACAGGTTTTTTTGGAAGGATAATATACAAATAAATATATATAAATGTTTTTGATCATAATATAAATACATATTTTATAATAATTTTATAATAATAATAATATATGAATGAACACTTTTTAATAATGTTTTTGTTAATAATAATACATATATAATAATATTATAGGAAGGATAATATACAAATAAATATATAAAAATGTTTTTGATCATAATATAAATACATATTTTAAAGTTTTTTATAATAATAATAATATATGAATGAACACTTTTTAGTAATGTTTTTGTAATTAATAATACAAATATAATAATATTATAGAAACGATAATATGCAAATAAATATTGACAGGTTTTTTTGATCATAATATAAATACATAGTTTAAAGTTTTTTTATAATAATAATTATATATGAATGAACACTTTTTAGTAATGTTTTTGTAATTAATAATACAAATATAATAATATTATAGAAACGATAATATGCAAATAAATATTGTCAGGTTTTTTTGATCATAATATAAATACATAGTTTAAAGTTTTTTTTATAATTATAATTATATATGAATGAACACTTTTTAATAATGTTTTTGTTATGAATAATACATATATAATAATATTATAGGAAGGATAATATACAAATAAATATATATAAATGTTTTTGATCATAATATAAATACATATTTTATAATATTTTTATAATAATAATTATATATGAATGAACACTTTTTAATAATGTTTTTGTTATAAATAATACATATATAATTATATTATAGGAAGGATAATATACAAATAAATATATATAAATGTTTTTGATCATAATATAAATACATATTTTATAATATTTTTATAATAATAATTATATATGAATGAACACTTTTTAATAATGTTTTTGTTATTAATAATACATATATAATAATATTATAGGAAGGATAATATACAAATAAATATATATAAATGTTTTTGATCATAATATAAATACATATTTTATAATATTTTTATAATAATAATTATATATGAATGAACACTTTTTAGTAATGTTTTTGTAATTAATAATACAAATATAATAATATTATAGAAACGATAATATGAAAATAAATATTGACAGGTTTTTTTGATCATAATATAAATACAAAGTTTAAAGTTTTTTTATAATTATAATTATATATGAATGAACACTTTTTAATAATGTTTTTGTTATTAATAATACATATATAATAATATTATAGGAAGGATAATATGCAAATAAATATTCACAGGTTTTTTTATCATAATATAAATACATATTTTAAAGTTTTTTATAATAATAATAATATATGAATGAACACTTTTTAGTAATGTTTTTGTAATTAATAATACAAATATAATAATATTATAGAAACGATAATATGCAAATAAATATTGACAGGTTTTTTTGATCATAATATAAATACATAGTTTAAAGTTTTTTTATAATAATAATTATATATGAATGAACACTTTTTAGTAATGTTTTTGTAATTAATAATACAAATATAATAATATTATAGAAACGATAATATGCAAATAAATATTGACAGGTTTTTTTGATCATAATATAAATACATAGTTTAAAGTTTTTTTTATAATTATAATTATATATGAATGAACACTTTTTAATAATGTTTTTGTTATGAATAATACATATATAATAATATTATAGGAAGGATAATATACAAATAAATATATATAAATGTTTTTGATCATAATATAAATACATATTTTATAATATTTTTATAATAATAATTATATATGAATGAACACTTTTTAATAATGTTTTTGTTATGAATAATACATATATAATTATATTATAGGAAGGATAATATACAAATAAATATATATAAATGTTTTTGATCATAATATAAATACATATTTTATAATATTTTTATAATAATAATTATATATGAATGAACACTTTTTAATAATGTTTTTGTTATTAATAATACATATATAATAATATTATAGGAAGGATAATATACAAATAAATATATATAAATGTTTTTGATCATAATATAAATACATATTTTATAATATTTTTATAATAATAATTATATATGAATGAACACTTTTTAGTAATGTTTTTGTAATTAATAGTACAAATATAATAATATTATAGAAACGATAATATGAAAATAAATATTGACAGGTTTTTTTGATCATAATATAAATACAAAGTTTAAAGTTTTTTTATAATTATAATTATATATGAATGAACACTTTTTAATAATGTTTTTGTTATGAATAATACATATATAATAATATTATAGGAAGGATAATATACAAATAAATATATAAAAATGTTTTTGATCATAATATAATTACATATTTTAAAATATGTTTTTAATAATAATAATACATATATATTAATATTATAGTAAGGATAATATGCAATTAAATTATTATTAATTACAAAAACATTACTAAAAAGTGTTCATTCATATATAATTATTATTATAAAAAAACTTTAAACTATGTATTTATATTATGATCAAAAAAAACCTGTCAATATTTATTTGCATATTATCGTTTCTATAATATTATTATATTTGTATTATTAATTACAAAAACATTACTAAAAGTGTTCATTCATATATTATTATTATTATAAAAAACTTTAAAATATGTATTTATATTATGATAAAAAAACCTGTGAATATTTATTTGCATATTATCCTTCCTATAATATTATTATATATGTATTATTAATAATAAAAACATTATTATAAAGTGTTCATTCATATATAATTATTATTATAAAAAATGTATTTATATTATGATCAAAAACATTTTTATATATTTATTTGTATATTATCCTTCCTATAATATTATTATATATGTATTATTAATAACAAAAACATTATTAAAAAGTGTTCATTCATATATTATTATTATTATAAAATTATTATAAAATATGTATTTATATTATGATCAAAAACATTTATATATATTTATTTGTATATTATCCTTCCTATAATATTATTATATATGTATTATTCATAACAAAAACATTATCAAAAAATGTTCATTCATATATAATTATAATTATAAAAAAAACTTTAAACTATGTATTTATATTATGATCAAAAAAACCTGTCAATATTTATTTGCATATTATCGTTTCTATAATATTATTATATTTGTATTATTAATTACAAAAACATTACTAAAAAGTGTTCATTCATATATAATTATTATTATAAAAAAACTTTAAACTATGTATTTATATTATGATCAAAAAAACCTGTCAATATTTATTTGCATATTATCGTTTCTATAATATTATTATATATGTATTATTAATAACAAAAACATTATTAAAAAGTGTTCATTCATATATTATTATTATTATAAAATTATTATAAAATATGTATTTATATTATGATCAAAAACATTTATATATATTTATTTGTATATTATCCTTCCTATAATATTATTATATATGTATTATTCATAACAAAAACATTATTAAAAAGTGTTCATTCATATATAATTATAATTATAAAAAAACTTTAAACTATGAATTTATATTATGATCAAAAAAACCTGTCAATATTTATTTGCATATTATCGTTTCTATAATATTATTATATTTGGATTATTAATTACAAAAACATTACTAAAAAGTGTTCATTCATATATTATTATTATTATAAAAAACTTTAAAATATGTATTTATATTATGATAAAAAAACCTGTGAATATTTATTTGCATATTATCCTTCCTATAATATTATTATATATGTATTATTAATAACAAAAACATTATTAAAAGGTGTTCATTCATATATAATTATTATTATAAAAATATTATAAAATATGTATTAATATTATGATCAAAAACATTTATATATATTTATTTGTATATTATCCTTCCTATAATATTATTATATATGTATTATTAATAACAAAAACATTATTCAAAAGTGTTCATTCATATATAATTATTATTATAAAAATATTATAAAATATGTATTTATATTATGATCAAAAACATTTATATATATTATTTTGTATATTATCCTTCCTTGTAATATTATTATATATGTATTATTAATAACAAAAACATCATTAAAAAGTGTTCATTCATATATAATTATTTTTATATAAAAATTATAAAATATGTATTTATATTATGATAAAAAAAACCTGTCAATATTTAATTGCATATTATCCTTACTATAATATTAATATATATGTATTATTATTATTTAAAACATTATTAAAAAGTGTTCATTCATATATAATTATAATTATAAAAATATTATAAAATATGTATTTATATTATGATCAAAAACATTTTTATATATTTATTTGTATATTATCCTTCCTATAATATTATTATATATGTATTATTCATAACAAAAACATTATTAAAAAGTGTTCATTCATATATAATTATAATTATAAAAAATCTTTAAACTATGTATTTATATTATGATCAAAAAAACCTGTCAATATTTATTTTCATATTATCGTTTCTATAATATTATTATATTTGTATTATTAATTACAAAAACATTACTAAAAAGTGTTCATTCATATATAATTATTATTATAAAAAACTTTTAAATATGTATTTATATTATGATCAAAAACATTTATATATATTTATTTGTATATTATCCTTCCCATAATATTATTATATATGTATTATTAATAACAAAAACATTATTAAAAAGTGTTCATTCATATATTATTATTATTATAAAAAAAACTTTAAACTATGTAGTTATATTATGATCAAAAAAACCTGTCAATATTTATTTGCATATTATCGTTTCTATAATATTATTATATTTGTATTATTAATTACAAAAACATTACTAAAAAGTGTTCATTCATATATAATTATAATTATAAAAAATCTTTAAACTATGTATTTATATTATGATCAAAAAAACCTGTCAATATTTATTTTCATATTATCGTTTCTATAATATTATTATATTTGTATTATTAATTACAAAAACATTACTAAAAAGTGTTCATTCATATATAATTATTATTATAAAAAACTTTTAAATATGTATTTATATTATGATCAAAAACATTTATATATATTTATTTGTATATTATCCTTCCTATAATATTATTATATATGTATTATTCATAACAAAAACATTATTAAAAAGTGTTCATTCATATATAATTATAATTATAAAAAAAACTTTAAACTATGTATTTATATTATGATCAAAAAAACCTGTCAATATTTATTTGCATATTATCGTTTCTATAATATTATTATATTTGTATTATTAATTACAAAAACATTACTAAAAAGTGTTCATTCATATATAATTATTATTATAAAAAAACTTTAAACTATGTATTTATATTATGATCAAAAAACCTGTCAATATTTATTTGCATATTATCGTTTCTATAATATTATTATATATGTATTATTAATAACAAAAACATTATTAAAAAGTGTTCATTCATATATTATTATTATTATAAAATTATTATAAAATATGTATTTATATTATGATCAAAAACATTTATATATATTTATTTGTATATTATCCTTCCTATAATATTATTATATATGTATTATTCATAACAAAAACATTATTAAAAAGTGTTCATTCATATATAATTATAATTATAAAAAAAACTTTAAACTATGTATTTATATTATGATCAAAAAAACCTGTCAATATTTATTTGCATATTATCGTTTCTATAATATTATTATATTTGTATTATTAATTACAAAAACATTACTAAAAAGTGTTCATTCATATATAATTATTATTATAAAAAAACTTTAAACTATGTATTTATATTATGATCAAAAAAACCTGTCAATATTTATTTGCATATTATCGTTTCTATAATATTATTATATATGTATTATTAATAACAAAAACATTATTAAAAAGTGTTCATTCATATATTATTATTATTATAAAATTATTATAAAATATGTATTTATATTATGATCAAAAACATTTATATATATTTATTTGTATATTATCCTTCCTATAATATTATTATATATGTATTATTCATAACAAAAACATTATTAAAAAGTGTTCATTAATATATAATTATAATTATAAAAAAACTTTAAACTATGTATTTATATTATGATCAAAAAAACCTGTCAATATTTATTTGCATATTATCGTTTCTATAATATTATTATATTTGGATTATTAATTACAAAAACATTACTAAAAAGTGTTCATTCATATATTATTATTATTATAAAAAACTTTAAAATATGTATTTATATTATGATAAAAAAACCTGTGAATATTTATTTGCATATTATCCTTCCTATAATATTATTATATATGTATTATTAATAACAAAAACATTATTAAAAGGTGTTCATTCATATATAATTATTATTATAAAAATATTATAAAATATGTATTTATATTATGATCAAAAACATTTATATATATTTATTTGTATATTATCCTTCCTATAATATTATTATATATGTATTATTAATAACAAAAACATTATTCAAAAGTGTTCATTCATATATAATTATTATTATAAAAATATTACAAAATATGTATTTATATTATGATCAAAAACATTTATATATATTTATTTGTATATTATCCTTCCTATAATATTATTATATATGTATTATTAATAACAAAAACATCATTAAAAAGTGTTCATTCATATATAATTATTTTTATATAAAAATTATAAAATATGTATTTATATTATGATAAAAAAAAACCTGTCAATATTTAATTGCATATTATCCTTACTATAATATTAATATATATGTATTATTATTATTAAAAACATTATTAAAAAGTGTTCATTCATATATAATTATAATTATAAAAATATTATAAAATATGTATTTATATTATGATCAAAAACATTTTTATATATTTATTTGTATATTATCCTTCCTATAATATTATTATATATGTATTATTCATAACAAAAACATTATTAAAAAGTGTTCATTCATATATAATTATAATTATAATAAAACTTTAAACTATGTATTTATATTATGATCAAAAAAACCTGTCAATATTTATTTGCATATTATTGTTTCTTTAATATTATTATATTTGTATTATTAATTACAAAAACATTACTAAAAAGTGTTCATTCATATATAATTATTATTATAAAAAGATTTAAAATATGTATTTATATTATGATAAAAAAAACCTGTCAATATTTAATTGCATATTATCCTTCCTATAATATTAATATATATGTATTATTATTATTAAAAACATTATTAAAAAGTGTTCATTCATATATAATTATAATTATAAAAAATATTATAAAATATGTATTTATATTATGATCAAAAACATTTATATACATTTATTTGTATATTATCCTTCCTATAATATTATTATATATGTATTATTAATAACAAAAACATTATTAAAAAGTGTTCATTCATATATAATTATAATTATAAAAATATTATAAAATATGTATTTATATTATGATCAAAAACATTTATATATATTTATTTGTATATTATCTTTCCTATAATATTATTATATATGTATTATTAATAACAAAAACATTATTAAAAAGTGTTCATTCATATATAATTATTATTATAAAAATATTATAAAATATGTATTTATATTATGATCAAAAACATTTATATATATTTATTTGTATATTATCCTTCCTATAATATTATTATATATGTATTATTAATAACAAAAATATTATTAAAAAGTGTTCATTCATATATTATTATAATTATAAAAATATTATAAAATATGTATTTATATTATGATCAAAAACATTTATATATATTTATTTGTATATTATCTTTCCTATAATATTATTATATATGTATTATTAATAACAAAAACATTATTAAAAAGTGTTCATTCATATATAATTATTATTATAAAAATATTATAAAATATGTATTTATATTATGATCAAAAACATTTATATATATTTATTTGTATATTATCCTTTCTATAATATTATAATATATGTATTATTCATAACAAAAACATTATTAAAAAGTGTTCATTCATATATAATTATAATTATAAAAAAACTTTAAACTATGTATTTATATTATGATCAAAAAACCTGTCAATATTTATTTGCATATTATCGTTTCTATAATATTATTATATTTGTATTATTAATTACAAAAACATTACTAAAAAGTGTTCATTCATATATAATTATTATTATAAAAAAACTTTAAACTATGTATTTATATTATGTTCAAAAAAACCTGTCAATATCTATTTGCATATTATCGTTTCTATAATATTATTATATTTGTATTATTAATTACAAAAACATTACTAAAAAGTGTTCATTCATATATAATTATTATTATAAAAAACTTTAAAATATGTATTTATATTATGATAAAAAAAACCTGTCAATATTTAATTGCATATTATCCTTACTATAATATTAATCCCCCCTGCGGTTTCGGGGTTAGAATAGAACCGCAGCCTTCCCGGGCTTGTCGTAAGAGGCGACTAAAAGGGTGACCGACGCTCTCACTGGGAGTCCTTGGGAGTGCCCCTGTTGTGTTTGCAGGGGTTGATGTGTGCTCTGCACTGCCGATGGGTATTCTCAGTGAGTCGTGAGAAACCAGCCACTTCGGTCCTTGGTCAGGGAGTGCGGCATGGATTTAGAGGTCGGGCTCTACATTGTGACGGGTGACCCCCGGCACGTCAGGTATCCGGTGCTGGGAAAACGGAGGTTGGGCCTCGGGGAACTGGGGTAGGGGCGCTGTCCCCGAGGGTATACCCGTTCCTGACTATTCCGGGCCGCCCCTTGCCGCACGATGCGCTGGTAAACACAAGATGGCTTTTATAACAAATACCCTGAACACATCTTTAATAAGTAGCTCGAATGAGCAAGAAAAGAAGTCGGAAGTAGAGCGAGACCCTTTTGGGCGAAGCTCCAAGGTCCAGAGATCGCCAACATTGAAAGGCGTGAAGACGTCCCCTCCACCTGCATCTTTCAGGTGTACAAAAGACTTGACTTTGGGATCTCCCTTGACAAGTGGAGAAGGAAACGGTGGACCACCCTCTAAGTCTGGTGAAGGGATGCCGGAGGAATCCCTAACAACAGCGTTAGATTTGGAAGTGTCGGGAATGGTACTTCTGCGTCAGCAATATCTCGACGCAGAAAATGACATTGAAAACCGGCTTCGAAACATGGAGCAGACCATAAAGGCAATGCTTGAAACCTTTAAGACGCAGAGAGGAGTTAACCAAGTGGTTAAAAATGGCATGGCTAAGCTCGAGGACGACCTTGGTTTTGTCTTCGCCTGCCGGCTGGTGAGCAAGGCGGCCATGGAAAGGATCGCCGAGAAGGTGGTGTCCCTACCTGACGACAATGCGCGACCTTCCAAGAAACGCAGGAGGCCTACATCAGAAAGCCCTCCAAAAAGAGAAGAGGTTGTTCAGACAGCAAAGCCTAAAGTTAAGGTCAAGGCGACCCAGACTTCTAGGTCCTTCTCTGACGTAGTTGCCGCTCCAGCGAAACCTCAACAGCCACAGCAACCTGCGACACCCATTGAGGGTAGCTCCCGAAAGGGGTCAGTCGTAGAAACACCATCTGGGACTGTGTGGGAAAAGCGCCTTACGAAAAAGGAGAAGAGGAAATTGAGGCACGCGGAAGTCGGCTCCAAGACATATGTGGCAGTGAGGGCGCAATCGACCGGCGTGGCCCAAGCTGTGCCTGGCTCGGCACTCGCTAAAAAGTCGCGGCCCAAAAAGCCCAGGACTGAGGCAATTTTGGTCAAGCCTTTGGAGGGAAGATCATTCGCCGAAGTCTTGGGTGTTATCAAGGCCAAGGCTAAGCCAGAGCAAACCGACACGGTTGTACGGTCGATTAGACAAACCCGGGACGGGGACGTCCTCCTCGAACTGGGTAAGTCTAAAGATAAAGCCGCCTTTGCTGCCGAACTAAAGGCAGCTGTGGAAGGTCAGGGCACCGTTCGTGCTCTCGAACCCAAGACGTCCGTCGAGGTTCGGGATATGGATTGTGTGTCAACGGAGGATGACGTCATTGATGCCCTAAAAAAAGCTGTCCCCGAGCTTGCCGGACAAACGGCTAGTCTGAGGGTGTGGCTCACGAAACCAAACCGGAGTCAACAGCGGATGGCGGTCGCCGAAATGGCAGACGCAAACGCCAGTAAGGTTTTGGCACTCCAGCATTTGAGGGTTGGATGGGTTAATTGCAGGTTGAGACGGAGGGTGGAAGTAACGAGGTGTTTTAAATGCCTTGATTTCGGCCATTCCTCCCGAAACTGCGAAGGGCCCGACCGAGGCAAGAACTGCCTTCGATGCGGGGAGGTGGGTCACACTCGTAGGGACTGTAAAGTTGAGACCTGTTTCCTCTGTAAGGAGAAAGGCCTCAATGATAAAAACGCTAAACATATAGCTGGGTCTGGGCAGTGCAGTGCATTTAAAGGCGCACTACAACAAGCGAAAGCCCAACCACGAAGATAAGGATCCTCCAGTGCAATGTAGATCGATCCAGGACGGCTGACGCGCTTCTCAGTCAGCTTGCCCTCGAACACGGTGTTGACGCGCTCTTGGTCAGCGAACAGTACCAGTACCGGGACAGGGACCCATCTCTTTGGTTTCCCGATACACTTGGTACTGCTGCGTTCTGGGTTCGTAATACAGCTAAAGTGCAGGTAAGGAGTCACGCGAAGGGCCGAGGATTCGTTTGGGTCCGGTGCGGGGATGTCACTTACTTTAGTGTATACCTCACCCCCAACGAGGCTATCCGTGACTTTCGTGGAAAGATAGACCGCCTGGAAGAGAGCGTGCGCGATACCGCCGGGCACGTTGTCGTGGCGGGGGATTTCAATGCTAGGGCTGTCGAGTGGGGAATGACTCTCACTAATTCCCGGGGGAAGTACATCCTGGACTTTGCTGCCAGGGCTGGACTTGTTGTCATAAACGAGGGCAACACGCCAACTTTCCAGCGTCCCGGAATGAGGGGAACGATCCCAGACATCACGCTTGCATCTGAGTCCCTCTTGCCGAGGATACGAGCCTGGAGAGTCCTAGAGGATTATACGGCCAGTGACCACCAGTACATCATTTTTGATGTCATGGATAGTCATCAGAGACAAGCTACCGTGTCTCGGCAGGTGCCCGTTCGGTGGAACACCAAAAAGCTGGACGTGGCCAAATTCACCGAAGTCATACTACGGGGAGAGCCAGTGGTACCTGCTGCATCCGGCGTGGCTCACGCAGAGACATCAGTTACATCATTGATGAGGCTGATAGTCTCGGCCTGCGAAGAGTCAATGCCTCGCAGGATATCCCGGTGCGATAAGCGACCTGTGTACTGGTGGACAACCGAGATCGCAGAACTACGACGGGCAGCATTGAGAGCCAGACGTCTTGCTACCAGGGCTAGAGAACCTGAAGATAGACGTCTTAAGTCTGACGCTTACAAGGTGGCAAGGAAGTCTCTTCGCCGGGCCATTAACCGGAGCAAACGCAGTTGCTGGGAGAAATTAAGGGACGATGTCGATTCCGATCCGTGGGGCCTTGGTTACAAGATAGTAACCAAGAAGCTTGGCACCCGCTCTCCACCTTCCGTTATGGACGGGGCCTCTATGGAGAGGATCGTAAAGTCCCTTTTCCCGACTCACACACTGCGTCCATTGCGGGAGTTCGGAAGGGTGGACGACGTACCGCTTTTCAGTCTCGAGGAGTTGGAGGCGGCCGTTCTGTCCCTGAAGAACAACAAGGCTCCTGGACCGGATGGGGTACCTGGTGAGGCCCTGAAGAAAGTCTTTTCAATAAACCCACAAATCCTTTTGAGCACGTACAATGCCTGTCTGGCCGAGGGGAAGTTTCCCTTCTGCTGGAAAACAGCTAGGCTTGTGCTCGTGGGGAAGGGAAAAGGAAACCCAGACCTACCCTCCTCTTACAGACCTCTCTGTATGTTGGACACTGCTGGGAAAGTCTTGGAAAAGTTGATCCGTTCCCGACTGAATTCAGCCGTGGTTGCTGCAGGGAATCTATCCCCTCGTCAGTACGGTTTCAGGAAGGGACGGTCAACGGTTGACGCTATTGAGGAGGTAAAGCGAGCCGTAATGAGAGCTGAGGAGTTTAACAACTATTCTCGTCGGGTTGTGCTGCTTGTAACACTTGATGTGCGAAACGCATTTAATTCCGCGAGGTGGTGCGATATGCTCGACGCACTGGAGAACACTTTCCACGTCCCGGCATACCTCATGCGCATGATAGAGGACTACCTCCGGTACCGCCTCATCATTTACGACACTACAGAAGGCTCCAGGACGATGGATGTAACTTCTGGTGCTGCTCAAGGATCCATACTGGGCCCGGACCTCTGGAACGTCGCCTACGACAGCCTCTTGAGATCCGAGATGCCTGAGGAAACCGTCCTAGTTGGGTATGCAGATGACGTTGCGGCTTTAATAGCTGCACGTAGCATTGAGCTTGCCCAGCTGAAACTAAATCGAGTCATGCGAACCATTAACGCATGGATGGCAGAACATGGTCTCTCGCTCGCTCTGAGCAAAACTGAGATTGTCATTCTGACTAAAAAGAGGATTGACACCATCGTGCCTTTGATGGTGGGGAACGTTGAAGTCCAAACCACTCGTGCCGCAAAGTACCTTGGGGTCATGGTGGACAGCAAGCTCAGCTGGCGAGACCAGATCACCCGTACGGCGGACAAGGCCGCTAAAATGGTTTCTTCCCTTAGTCGGTTAATGGCCAATGTCGGAGGTCCACGGTCCAGCCGCAGAAGGCTGTTGATGTCTGCGGTCCAGTCAGTGCTCCTGTACGGTGCGGAGGTCTGGGCAGACGCTCTCAATAAGGAGGTATATAGGATGCGGCTCGCCCGAGTGCAGCGTCAGGCAGCACTAAGGGTAGCATCTGCCTATCGAACAGTGTCCGAACCCGCCGTCCTGGTGGTTGCTGGAGTCATCCCCGTCAAACTTTTGGCGGCGGAGAGGAAGGCAATTTATCAGCGCCGTGGGGAGGACCAGGCAAGTATTGAGGAACGCACCCGGACCTTCCAGCTGTGGCAGGAGAGCTGGGAACAGGAGACAAGGGGGCTCTGGACCAGGCGACTGATACAACAGGTCCAACCTTGGGTTAATCGGCGGTGCGGAGAGGTGAACTTCTACCTCACCCAATTTCTGACGGGTCACGGCTTTTTCCGGTCGTACTTGTTCAGGATGGGCAAAGCCGTGTCACCCGATTGCATATACTGCCCAGGCATTCCCGATGACGTGGAACACACTTTCTTCCACTGCCAGCATTGGGAAAGGCCCCGCCTAGAGGCTCAACAGTTCGTAGGACTGCTGTCGGTGGACACGGTCATACCGATGATGATGGAGGGTGAGGACAATTGGACCTGTGTGTCACTTTACATCCAGGGTGTTCTCCGCGCCAAGAAGCTTGACCTCGACCGGGATGCGGTGTAGGTCAAAAAATAAATAATGCCAGAAACGGTGCGAGCCCTGTGGGCTTAGGTCACATGTTGGCCTGACTTGAAGTAATGTGACAAACAATTCCAGGTCTGTGTCCAACAGAGTAGAGGGGGTTTTTTAGTGAGTAGTCTGTGATAAACTCAGGAGTCTCACACTACAGGCTGGCTACCTGTGTGCGTAAAAGCATTTTCCCTCCTCACCCTAAAAAAAAAAAAAAAAAAAAAAACTATAATATTAATATATATGTATTATTATTTTTAAAAACATAATTAAAAAGTGTTCATTCATATATAATTATAATTATAAAAATATTATAAAATATGTATTTATATTATGATCAAAAACATTTTTATATATTTATTTGTATATTATCCTTCCTATAATATTATTATATATGTATTATTCATAACAAAAACATTATTAAAAAGTGTTCATTCATATATAATTATAATTATAAAAAAACTTTAAACTATGTATTTATATTATGATCAAAAAAACCTGTCAATATTTATTTTCATATTTTCGTTTCTATAATATTATTATATTTGTATTATTAATTACAAAAACATTACTAAAAAGTGTTCATTCATATATAATTATTATTATAAAAAACTTTTAAATATGTATTTATATTATGATAAAAAAAACTGTGAATATTTATTTGCATATTATCCTTCCTATAATATTATTATATATGTATTATTAATTACAAAAACATCATTAAAAAGTGTTCATTCATATATAATTATTATTATAAAAATATTATAAAATATGTATTTATATTATGATCAAAAACATTTATATATATTTATTTGTTTATTATCCTTCCTATAATATTATTATATATGTATTATTAATAACAAAAACATCATTAAAAAGTGTTCATTCATATATAATTATTTTTATATAAAAATTATAAAATATGTATTTATATTATGATAAAAAAAACCTGTCAATATTTAATTGCATATTATAATTACTATAATATTAATATATATGTATTATTATTATTAAAAACATTATTAAAAAGTGTTCATTCATATATAATTATAATTATAAAAAATATTATAAAATATGTATTTATATTATGATCAAAAACATTTATATACATTTATTTGTATATTATCCTTCCTATAATATTATTATATATGTATTATTAATAACAAAAACATTATTAAAAAGTGTTCATTCATATATAATTATAATTATAAAAATATTATAAAATATGTATTTATATTATGATCAAAAACATTTATATATATTTATTTGTATATTATCTTTCCTATAATATTATTATATATGTATTATTAATAACAAAAACATTATTAAATAGTGTTCATTCATATATAATTATTATTATAAAAATATTATAAAATATGTATTTATATTATGATCAAAAACATTTATATATATTTATTTGTATATTATCCTTTCTATAATATTATAATATATGTATTATTCATAACAAAAACATTATTAAAAAGTGTTCATTCATATATAATTATAATTATAAAAAAACTTTAAACTATGTATTTATATTATGATCAAAAAACCTGTCAATATTTATTTGCATATTATCGTTTCTATAATATTATTATATTTGTATTATTAATTACAAAAACATTACTAAAAAGTGTTCATTCATATATAATTATTATTATAAAAAAACTTTAAACTATGTATTTATATTATGTTCAAAAAAACCTGTCAATATCTATTTGCATATTATCGTTTCTATAATATTATTATATTTGTATTATTAATTACAAAAACATTACTAAAAAGTGTTCATTCATATATAATTATTATTATAAAAAACTTTAAAATATGTATTTATATTATGATAAAAAAAACCTGTCAATATTTAATTGCATATTATCCTTACTATAATATTAATATATATGTATTATTATTTTTAAAAACATAATTAAAAAGTGTTCATTCATATATAATTATAATTATAAAAATATTATAAAATATGTATTTATATTATGATCAAAAACATTTTTATATATTTATTTGTATATTATCCTTCCTATAATATTATTATATATGTATTATTCATAACAAAAACATTATTAAAAAGTGTTCATTCATATATAATTATAATTATAAAAAAACTTTAAACTATGTATTTATATTATGATCAAAAAAACCTGTCAATATTTATTTTCATATTTTCGTTTCTATAATATTATTATATTTGTATTATTAATTACAAAAACATTACTAAAAAGTGTTCATTCATATATAATTATTATTATAAAAAACTTTTAAATATGTATTTATATTATGATAAAAAAAACTGTGAATATTTATTTGCATATTATCCTTCCTATAATATTATTATATATGTATTATTAATTACAAAAACATCATTAAAAAGTGTTCATTCATATATAATTATTATTATAAAAATATTATAAAATATGTATTTATATTATGATCAAAAACATTTATATATATTTATTTGTTTATTATCCTTCCTATAATATTATTATATATGTATTATTAATAACAAAAACATCATTAAAAAGTGTTCATTCATATATAATTATTTTTATATAAAAATTATAAAATATGTATTTATATTATGATAAAAAAAACCTGTCAATATTTAATTGCATATTATCCTTACTATAATATTAATATATATGTATTATTATTATTAAAAACATTATTAAAAAGTGTTCATTCATATATAATTATAATTTTAAAAAATATTATAAAATATGTATTTATATTATGATCAAAAACATTTATATACATTTATTTGTATATTATCCTTCCTATACTATTATTATATATGTATTATTAATAACAAAAACATTATTAAAAAGTGTTCATTCATATATAATTATAATTATAAAAATATTATAAAATATGTATTTATATTATGATCAAAAACATTTATATATATTTATTTGTATATTATCTTTCCTATAATATTATTATATATGTATTATTAATAACAAAAACATTATTAAAAAGTGTTCATTCATATATAATTATTATTATAAAAATATTATAAAATATGTATTTATATTATGATCAAAAACATTTATATATATTTATTTGTATATTATCCTTTCTATAATATTATAATATATGTATTATTCATAACAAAAACATTATTAAAAAGTGTTCATTCATATATAATTATAATTATAAAAAAACTTTAAACTATGTATTTATATTATGATCAAAAAACCTGTCAATATTTATTTGCATATTATCGTTTCTATAATATTATTATATTTGTATTATTAATTACAAAAACATTACTAAAAAGTGTTCATTCATATATAATTATTATTATAAAAAAACTTTAAACTATGTATTTATATTATGTTCAAAAAAACCTGTCAATATCTATTTGCATATTATCGTTTCTATAATATTATTATATTTGTATTATTAATTACAAAAACATTACTAAAAAGTGTTCATTCATATATAATTATTATTATAAAAAACTTTAAAATATGTATTTATATTATGATAAAAAAAACCTGTCAATATTTAATTGCATATTATCCTTACTATAATATTAATATATATGTATTATTATTTTTAAAAACATAATTAAAAAGTGTTCATTCATATATAATTATAATTATAAAAATATTATAAAATATGTATTTATATTATGATCAAAAACATTTTTATATATTTATTTGTATATTATCCTTCCTATAATATTATTATATATGTATTATTCATAACAAAAACATTATTAAAAAGTGTTCATTCATATATAATTATAATTATAAAAAAACTTTAAACTATGTATTTATATTATGATCAAAAAAACCTGTCAATATTTATTTTCATATTTTCGTTTCTATAATATTATTATATTTGTATTATTAATTACAAAAACATTACTAAAAAGTGTTCATTCATATATAATTATTATTATAAAAAACTTTTAAATATGTATTTATATTATGATAAAAAAAACTGTGAATATGTATTTGCATATTATCCTTCCTATAATATTATTATATATGTATTATTAATTACAAAAACATCATTAAAAAGTGTTCATTCATATATAATTATTATTATAAAAATATTATAAAATATGTATTTATATTATGATCAAAAACATTTATATATATTTATTTGTTTATTATCCTTCCTATAATATTATTATATATGTATTATTAATAACAAAAACATCATTAAAAAGTGTTCATTCATATATAATTATTATTATAAAAAACTTTAAAATATGTATTTATATTATGATAAAAAAAACCTGTCAATATTTAATTGCATATTATCCTTACTATAATATTAATATATATGTATTATTATTTTTAAAAACATAATTAAAAAGTGTTCATTCATATATAATTATAATTATAAAAATATTATAAAATATGTATTTATATTATGATCAAAAACATTTTTATATATTTATTTGTATATTATCCTTCCTATAATATTATTATATATGTATTATTCATAACAAAAACATTATTAAAAAGTGTTCATTCATATATAATTATAATTATAAAAAAACTTTAAACTATGTATTTATATTATGATCAAAAAACCTGTCAATATTTATTTTCATATTTTCGTTTCTATAATATTATTATATTTGTATTATTAATTACAAAAACATTACTAAAAAGTGTTCATTCATATATAATTATTATTATAAAAAACTTTTAAATATGTATTTATATTATGATAAAAAAAACTGTGAATATTTATTTGCATATTATCCTTCCTATAATATTATTATATATGTATTATTAATTACAAAAACATCATTAAAAAGTGTTCATTCATATATAATTATTATTATAAAAATATTATAAAATATGTATTTATATTATGATCAAAAACATTTATATATATTTATTTGTTTATTATCCTTCCTATAATATTATTATATATGTATTATTAATAACAAAAACATCATAAAAAGTGTTCATTCATATATAATTATTTTTATATAAAAATTATAAAATATGTATTTATATTATGATAAAAAAAACCTGTCAATATTTAATTGCATATTATCCTTACTATAATATTAATATATATGTATTATTATTATTAAAAACATTATTAAAAAGTGTTCATTCATATATAATTATAATTATAAAAAATATTATAAAATATGTATTTATATTATGATCAAAAACATTTATATACATTTATTTGTATATTATCCTTCCTATACTATTATTATATATGTATTATTAATAACAAAAACATTATTAAAAAGTGTTCATTCATATATAATTATAATTATAAAAATATTATAAAATATGTATTTATATTATGATCAAAAACATTTATATATATTTATTTGTATATTATCTTTCCTATAATATTATTATATATGTATTATTAATAACAAAAACATTATTAAAAAGTGTTCATTCATATATAATTATTATTATAAAAATATTATAAAATATGTATTTATATTATGATCAAAAACATTTATATATATTTATTTGTATATTATCCTTTCTATAATATTATAATATATGTATTATTCATAACAAAAACATTATTAAAAAGTGTTCATTCATATATAATTATAATTATAAAAAAACTTTAAACTATGTATTTATATTATGATCAAAAAACCTGTCAATATTTATTTGCATATTATCGTTTCTATAATATTATTATATTTGTATTATTAATTACAAAAACATTACTAAAAAGTGTTCATTCATATATAATTATTATTATAAAAAAACTTTAAACTATGTATTTATATTATGTTCAAAAAAACCTGTCAATATCTATTTGCATATTATCGTTTCTATAATATTATTATATTTGTATTATTAATTACAAAAACATTACTAAAAAGTGTTCATTCATATATAATTATTATTATAAAAAACTTTAAAATATGTATTTATATTATGATAAAAAAAACCTGTCAATATTTAATTGCATATTATCCTTACTATAATATTAATATATATGTATTATTATTTTTAAAAACATAATTAAAAAGTGTTCATTCATATATAATTATAATTATAAAAATATTATAAAATATGTATTTATATTATGATCAAAAACATTTTTATATATTTATTTGTATATTATCCTTCCTATAATATTATTATATATGTATTATTCATAACAAAAACATTATTAAAAAGTGTTCATTCATATATAATTATAATTATAAAAAAACTTTAAACTATGTATTTATATTATGATCAAAAAAACCTGTCAATATTTATTTTCATATTTTCGTTTCTATAATATTATTATATTTGTATTATTAATTACAAAAACATTACTAAAAAGTGTTCATTCATATATAATTATTATTATAAAAAACTTTTAAATATGTATTTATATTATGATAAAAAAAACTGTGAATATTTATTTGCATATTATCCTTCCTATAATATTATTATATATGTATTATTAATTACAAAAACATCATTAAAAAGTGTTCATTCATATATAATTATTATTATAAAAATATTATAAAATATGTATTTATATTATGATCAAAAACATTTATATATATTTATTTGTTTATTATCCTTCCTATAATATTATTATATATGTATTATTAATAACAAAAACATCATTAAAAAGTGTTCATTCATATATAATTATTTTTATATAAAAATTATAAAATATGTATTTATATTATGATAAAAAAAACCTGTCAATATTTAATTGCATATTATCCTTACTATAATATTAATATATATGTATTATTATTATTAAAAACATTATTAAAAAGTGTTCATTCATATATAATTATAATTATAAAAAATATTATAAAATATGTATTTATATTATGATCAAAAACATTTATATACATTTATTTGTATATTATCCTTCCTATAATATTATTATATATGTATTATTAATAACAAAAACATTATTAAAAAGTGTTCATTCATATATAATTATAATTATAAAAATATTATAAAATATGTATTTATATTATGATCAAAAACATTTATATATATTTATTTGTATATTATCTTTCCTATAATATTATTATATATGTATTATTTATAACAAAAACATTATTAAAAAGTGTTCATTCATATATAATTATTATTATAAAAATATTATAAAATATGTATTTATATTATGATCAAAAACATTTATATATATTTATTTGTATATTATCCTTTCTATAATATTATAATATATGTATTATTCATAACAAAAACATTATTAAAAAGTGTTCATTCATATATAATTATAATTATAAAAAAACTTTAAACTATGTATTTATATTATGATCAAAAAACCTGTCAATATTTATTTGCATATTATCGTTTCTATAATATTATTATATTTGTATTATTAATTACAAAAACATTACTAAAAAGTGTTCATTCATATATAATTATTATTATAAAAAAACTTTAAACTATGTATTTATATTATGTTCAAAAAAACCTGTCAATATCTATTTGCATATTATCGTTTCTATAATATTATTATATTTGTATTATTAATTACAAAAACATTACTAAAAAGTGTTCATTCATATATAATTATTATTATAAAAAACTTTAAAATATGTATTTATATTATGATAAAAAAAACCTGTCAATATTTAATTGCATATTATCCTTACTATAATATTAATATATATGTATTATTATTTTTAAAAACATAATTAAAAAGTGTTCATTCATATATAATTATAATTATAAAAATATTATAAAATATGTATTTATATTATGATCAAAAACATTTTTATATATTTATTTGTATATTATCCTTCCTATAATATTATTATATATGTATTATTCATAACAAAAACATTATTAAAAAGTGTTCATTCATATATAATTATAATTATAAAAAAACTTTAAACTATGTATTTATATTATGATCAAAAAAACCTGTCAATATTTATTTTCATATTTTCGTTTCTATAATATTATTATATTTGTATTATTAATTACAAAAACATTACTAAAAAGTGTTCATTCATATATAATTATTATTATAAAAAACTTTTAAATATGTATTTATATTATGATAAAAAAAACTGTGAATATTTATTTGCATATTATCCTTCCTATAATATTATTATATATGTATTATTAATTACAAAAACATCATTAAAAAGTGTTCATTCATATATAATTATTATTATAAAAATATTATAAAATATGTATTTATATTATGATCAAAAACATTTATATATATTTATTTGTTTATTATCCTTCCTATAATATTATTATATATGTATTATTAATAACAAAAACATCATTAAAAAGTGTTCATTCATATATGATTATTTTTATATAAAAATTATAAAATATGTATTTATATTATGATAAAAAAAACCTGTCAATATTTAATTGCATATTATCCTTACTATAATATTAATATATATGTATTATTATTATTAAAAACATTATTAAAAAGTGTTCATTCATATATAATTATAATTATAAAAAATATTATAAAATATGTATTTATATTATGATCAAAAACATTTATATACATTTATTTGTATATTATCCTTCCTATAATATTATTATATATGTATTATTAATAACAAAAACATTATTAAAAAGTGTTCATTCATATATAATTATAATTATAAAAATATTATAAAATATGTATTTATATTATGATCAAAAACATTTATATATATTTATTTGTATATTATCTTTCCTATAATATTATTATATATGTATTATTAATAACAAAAACATTATTAAAAAGTGTTCATTCATATATAATTATTATTATAAAAATATTATAAAATATGTATTTATATTATGATCAAAAACATTTATATATATTTATTTGTATATTATCCTTTCTATAATATTATAATATATGTATTATTCATAACAAAAACATTATTAAAAAGTGTTCATTCATATATAATTATAATTATAAAAAAACTTTAAACTATGTATTTATATTATGATCAAAAAACCTGTCAATATTTATTTGCATATTATCGTTTCTATAATATTATTATATTTGTATTATTAATTACAAAAACATTACTAAAAAGTGTTCATTCATATATAATTATTATTATAAAAAAACTTTAAACTATGTATTTATATTATGTTCAAAAAAACCTGTCAATATCTATTTGCATATTATCGTTTCTATAATATTATTATATTTGTATTATTAATTACAAAAACATTACTAAAAAGTGTTCATTCATATATAATTATTATTATAAAAAACTTTAAAATATGTATTTATATTATGATAAAAAAAACCTGTCAATATTTAATTGCATATTATCCTTACTATAATATTAATATATATGTATTATTATTTTTAAAAACATAATTAAAAAGTGTTCATTCATATATAATTATAATTATAAAAATATTATAAAATATGTATTTATATTATGATCAAAAACATTTTTATATATTTATTTGTATATTATCCTTCCTATAATATTATTATATATGTATTATTCATAACAAAAACATTATTAAAAAGTGTTCATTCATATATAATTATAATTATAAAAAAACTTTAAACTATGTATTTATATTATGATCAAAAAAACCTGTCAATATTTATTTTCATATTTTCGTTTCTATAATATTATTATATTTGTATTATTAATTACAAAAACATTACTAAAAAGTGTTCATTCATATATAATTATTATTATAAAAAACTTTTAAATATGTATTTATATTATGATAAAAAAACTGTGAATATTTATTTGCATATTATCCTTCCTATAATATTATTATATATGTATTATTAATTACAAAAACATCATTAAAAAGTGTTCATTCATATATAATTATTATTATAAAAATATTATAAAATATGTATTTATATTATGATCAAAAACATTTATATATATTTATTTGTTTATTATCCTTCCTATAATATTATTATATATGTATTATTAATAACAAAAACATCATTAAAAAGTGTTCATTCATATATAATTATTTTTATATAAAAATTATAAAATATGTATTTATATTATGATAAAAAAAACCTGTCAATATTTAATTGCATATTATCCTTACTATAATATTAATATATATGTATTATTATTATTAAAAACATTATTAAAAAGTGTTCATTCATATATAATTATAATTATAAAAAATATTATAAAATATGTATTTATATTATGATCAAAAACATTTATATACATTTATTTGTATATTATCCTTCCTATAATATTATTATATATGTATTATTAATAACAAAAACATTATTAAAAAGTGTTCATTCATATATAATTATAATTAAAAAAATATTATAAAATATGTATTTATATTATGATCAAAAACATTTATATATATTTATTTGTATATTATCTTTCCTATAATATTATTATATATGTATTATTAATAACAAAAACATTATTAAAAAGTGTTCATTCATATATAATTATTATTATAAAAATATTATAAAATATGTATTTATATTATGATCAAAAACATTTATATATATTTATTTGTATATTATCCTTTCTATAATATTATAATATATGTATTATTCATAACAAAAACATTATTAAAAAGTGTTCATTCATATATAATTATAATTATAAAAAAACTTTAAACTATGTATTTATATTATGATCAAAAAACCTGTCAATATTTATTTGCATATTATCGTTTCTATAATATTATTATATTTGTATTATTAATTACAAAAACATTACTAAAAAGTGTTCATTCATATATAATTATTATTATAAAAAAACTTTAAACTATGTATTTATATTATGTTCAAAAAAACCTGTCAATATCTATTTGCATATTATCGTTTCTATAATATTATTATATTTGTATTATTAATTACAAAAACATTACTAAAAAGTGTTCATTCATATATAATTATTATTATAAAAAACTTTAAAATATGTATTTATATTATGATAAAAAAAACCTGTCAATATTTAATTGCATATTATCCTTACTATAATATTAATATATATGTATTATTATTTTTAAAAACATAATTAAAAAGTGTTCATTCATATATAATTATAATTATAAAAATATTATAAAATATGTATTTATATTATGATCAAAAACATTTTTATATATTTATTTGTATATTATCCTTCCTATAATATTATTATATATGTATTATTCATAACAAAAACATTATTAAAAAGTGTTCATTCATATATAATTATAATTATAAAAAAACTTTAAACTATGTATTTATATTATGATCAAAAAAACCTGTCAATATTTATTTTCATATTTTCGTTTCTATAATATTATTATATTTGTATTATTAATTACAAAACATTACTAAAAAGTGTTCATTCATATATAATTATTATTATAAAAAACTTTTAAATATGTATTTATATTATGATAAAAAAAACTGTGAATATTTATTTGCATATTATCCTTCCTATAATATTATTATATATGTATTATTAATTACAAAAACATCATTAAAAAGTGTTCATTCATATATAATTATTATTATAAAAATATTATAAAATATGTATTTATATTATGATCAAAAACATTTATATATATTTATTTGTTTATTATCCTTCCTATAATATTATTATATATGTATTATTAATAACAAAAACATCATTAAAAAGTGTTCATTCATATATAATTATTTTTATATAAAAATTATAAAATATGTATTTATATTATGATAAAAAAAACCTGTCAATATTTAATTGCATATTATCCTTACTATAATATTAATATATATGTATTATTATTATTAAAAACATTATTAAAAAGTGTTCATTCATATATAATTATAATTATAAAAAATATTATAAAATATGTATTTATATTATGATCAAAAACATTTATATACATTTATTTGTATATTATCCTTCCTATAATATTATTATATATGTATTATTAATAACAAAAACATTATTAAAAAGTGTTCATTCATATATAATTATAATTATAAAAATATTATAAAATATGTATTTATATTATGATCAAAAACATTTATATATATTTATTTGTATATTATCTTTCCTATAATATTATTATATATGTATTATTAATAACAAAAACATTATTAAAAAGTGTTCATTCATATATAATTATTATTATAAAAATATTATAAAATATGTATTTATATTATGATCAAAAACATTTATATATATTTATTTGTATATTATCCTTTCTATAATATTATAATATATGTATTATTCATAACAAAAACATTATTAAAAAGTGTTCATTCATATATAATTATAATTATAAAAAAACTTTAAACTATGTATTTATATTATGATCAAAAAACCTGTCAATATTTATTTGCATATTATCGTTTCTATAATATTATTATATTTGTATTATTAATTACAAAAACATTACTAAAAAGTGTTCATTCATATATAATTATTATTATAAAAAAACTTTAAACTATGTATTTATATTATGTTCAAAAAAACCTGTCAATATCTATTTGCATATTATCGTTTCTATAATATTATTATATTTGTATTATTAATTACAAAAACATTACTAAAAAGTGTTCATTCATATATAATTATTATTATAAAAAACTTTAAAATATGTATTTATATTATGATAAAAAAAACCTGTCAATATTTAATTGCATATTATCCTTACTATAATATTAATATATATGTATTATTATTTTTAAAAACATAATTAAAAAGTGTTCATTCATATATAATTATAATTATAAAAATATTATAAAATATGTATTTATATTATGATCAAAAACATTTTTATATATTTATTTGTATATTATCCTTCCTATAATATTATTATATATGTATTATTCATAACAAAAACATTATTAAAAAGTGTTCATTCATATATAATTATAATTATAAAAAAACTTTAAACTATGTATTTATATTATGATCAAAAAAACCTGTCAATATTTATTTTCATATTTTCGTTTCTATAATATTATTATATTTGTATTATTAATTACAAAAACATTACTAAAAAGTGTTCATTCATATATAATTATTATTATAAAAAACTTTTAAATATGTATTTATATTATGATAAAAAAAACTGTGAATATTTATTTGCATATTATCCTTCCTATAATATTATTATATATGTATTATTAATTACAAAAACATCATTAAAAAGTGTTCATTCATATATAATTATTATTATAAAAATATTATAAAATATGTATTTATATTATGATCAAAAACATTTATATATATTTATTTGTTTATTATCCTTCCTATAATATTATTATATATGTATTATTAATAACAAAAACATCATTAAAAAGTGTTCATTCATATATAATTATTTTTATATAAAAATTATAAAATATGTATTTATATTATGATAAAAAAAACCTGTCAATATTTAATTGCATATTATCCTTACTATAATATTAATATATATGTATTATTATTATTAAAAACATTATTAAAAAGTGTTCATTCATATATAATTATAATTATAAAAAATATTATAAAATATGTATTTATATTATGATCAAAAACATTTATATACATTTATTTGTATATTATCCTTCCTATAATATTATTATATATGTATTATTAATAACGAAAACATTATTGAAAAGTGTTCATTCATATATAATTATAATTATAAAAATATTATAAAATATGTATTTATATTATGATCAAAAACATTTATATATATTTATTTGTATATTATCTTTCCTATAATATTATTATATATGTATTATTAATAACAAAAACATTATTAAAAAGTGTTCATTCATATATAATTATTATTATAAAAATATTATAAAATATGTATTTATATTATGATCAAAAACATTTATATATATTTATTTGTATATTATCCTTTCTATAATATTATAATATATGTATTATTCATAACAAAAACATTATTAAAAAGTGTTCATTCATATATAATTATAATTATAAAAAAACTTTAAACTATGTATTTATATTATGATCAAAAAACCTGTCAATATTTATTTGCATATTATCGTATCTATAATATTATTATATTTGTATTATTAATTACAAAAACATTACTAAAAAGTGTTCATTCATATATAATTATTATTATAAAAAAACTTTAAACTATGTATTTATATTATGTTCAAAAAAACCTGTCAATATCTATTTGCATATTATCGTTTCTATAATATTATTATATTTGTATTATTAATTACAAAAACATTACTAAAAAGTGTTCATTCATATATAATTATTATTATAAAAAACTTTAAAATATGTATTTATATTATGATAAAAAAAACCTGTCAATATTTAATTGCATATTATCCTTACTATAATATTAATATATATGTATTATTATTTTTAAAAACATAATTAAAAAGTGTTCATTCATATATAATTATAATTATAAAAATATTATAAAATATGTATTTATATTATGATCAAAAACATTTTTATATATTTATTTGTATATTATCCTTCCTATAATATTATTATATATGTATTATTCATAACAAAAACATTATTAAAAAGTGTTCATTCATATATAATTATAATTATAAAAAAACTTTAAACTATGTATTTATATTATGATCAAAAAAACCTGTCAATATTTATTTTCATATTTTCGTTTCTATAATATTATTATATTTGTATTATTAATTACAAAAACATTACTAAAAAGTGTTCATTCATATATAATTATTATTATAAAAAACTTTTAAATATGTATTTATATTATGATAAAAAAAACTGTGAATATTTATTTGCATATTATCCTTCCTATAATATTATTATATATGTATTATTAATTACAAAAACATCATTAAAAAGTGTTCATTCATATATAATTATTATTATAAAAATATTATAAAATATGTATTTATATTATGATCAAAAACATTTATATATATTTATTTGTTTATTATCCTTCCTATAATATTATTATATATGTATTATTAATAACAAAAACATCATTAAAAAGTGTTCATTCATATATAATTATTTTTATATAAAAATTATAAAATATGTATTTATATTATGATAAAAAAAACCTGTCAATATTTAATTGCATATTATCCTTACTATAATATTAATATATATGTATTATTATTATTAAAAACATTATTAAAAAGTGTTCATTCATATATAATTATAATTATAAAAATATTATAAAATATGTATTTATATTATGATCAAAAACATTTTTATATATTTATTTGTATATTATCCTTCCTATAATACTATTATATATGTATTATTCATAACAAAAACATTATTAAAAAGTGTTCATTCATATATAATTATAATTATAAAAAAACTTTAAACTATGTATTTATATTATGATCAAAAAAACCTGTCAATATTTATTTGCATATTATTGTTTCTTTAATATTATTATATTTGTATTATTAATTACAAAAACATTACTAAAAAGTGTTCATTCATATATAATTATTATTATAAAAAGATTTAAAATATGTATTTATATTATGATCAAAAAAACCTGTCAATATTTATTTTCATATTTTCGTTTCTATAATATTATTATATTTGTATTATTAATTACAAAAACATTACAAAAAAGTGTTCATTCATATATAATTATTATTATAAAAAACTTTTAAATATGTATTTATATTATGATAAAAAAAAACTGTGAATATTTATTTGCATATTATCCTTCCTATAATATTATTATATATGTATTATTAATTACAAAAACATCATTAAAAAGTGTTCATTCATATATAATTATTATTATAAAAATATTATAAAATATGTATTTATATTATGATCAAAAACATTTATATATATTTATTTGTATATTATCCTTCCTATAATATTATTATATATGTATTATTAATAACAAAAACATCATTAAAAAGTGTTCATTCATATATAATTATTTTTATATAAAAATTATAAAATATGTATTTATATTATGATAAAAAAAACCTGTCAATATTTAATTGCATATTATCCTTACTATAATATTAATATATATGTATTATTATTATTAAAAACATTATTAAAAAGTGTTCATTCATATATAATTATAATTATAAAAATATTATAAAATATGTATTTATATTATGATCAAAAACATTTTTATATATTTATTTGTATATTATCCTTCCTATAATACTATTATATATGTATTATTCATAACAAAAACATTATTAAAAAGTGTTCATTCATATATAATTATAATTATAAAAAAACTTTAAACTATGTATTTATATTATGATCAAAAAAACCTGTCAATATTTATTTGCATATTATTGTTTCTTTAATATTATTATATTTGTATTATTAATTACAAAAACATTACTAAAAAGTGTTCATTCATATATAATTATTATTATAAAAAGATTTAAAATATGTATTTATATTATGATAAAAAAAACCTGTCAATATTTAATTGCATATTATCCTTCCTATAATATTAATATATATGTATTATTATTATTAAAAACATTATTAAAAAGTGTTCATTCATATATAATTATAATTATAAAAAATATTATAAAATATGTATTTATATTATGATCAAAAACATTTATATATATTTATTTTTATATTATCCTTCCTATAATATTATTATATATGTATTATTAATAACAAAAACATTATTAAAAAGTGTTCATTCATATATAATTATAATTATAAAAATATTATAAAATATGTATTTATATTATGATCAAAAACATTTATATATATTTATTTGTATATTATCCTTCCTATAATATTATTATATATGTATTATTAATAACAAAAACATTATTAAAAAGTGTTCATTCATATATAATTATAATTATAAAAATATTATAAAATATGTATTTATATTATGATCAAAAACATTTATATATATTTATTTGTATATTATCCTTCCTATAATATTATTATATATGTATTATTAATAACAAAAACATTATTAAAAAGTGTTCATTCATATATAATTATTATTATAAAAATATTATAAAATATGTATTTATATTATGATCAAAAACATTTATATATATTTATTTGTATATTATCCTTCCTATAATATTATTATATATGTATTATTAATAACAAAAATATTATTAAAAAGTGTTCATTCATATATTATTATTATTATAAAAATATTATAAAATATGTATTTATATTATGATCAAAAACATTTATATATATTTATTTGTATATTATCCTTTCTATAATATTATAATATATGTATTATTCATAACAAAAACATTATTAAAAAGTGTTCATTCATATATAATTATAATTATAAAAAAACTTTAAACTATGTATTTATATTATGATAAAAAAACCTGTCAATATTTATTTGCATATTATCGTTTCTATAATATTATTATATTTGTATTATTAATTACAAAAACATTACTAAAAAGTGTTCATTCATATATAATTATTATTATAAAAAAACTTTAAACTATGTATTTATATTATGTTCAAAAAAACCTGTCAATATCTATTTGCATATTATCGTTTCTATAATATTATTATATTTGTATTATTAATTACAAAAACATTACTAAAAAGTGTTCATTCATATATAATTATTATTATAAAAAACTTTAAAATATGTATTTATATTATCATAAAAAACATTTTTATATATTTATTTGTATATTATCCTTCCTATAATATTATTATATATGTATTATTCATAACAAAAACATTATTAAAAAGTGTTCATTCATATATAATTATAATTATAAAAAAACTTTAAACTATGTATTTATATTATGATCAAAAAAACCTGTCAATATTTATTTTCATATTATCGTTTCTATAATATTATTATATTTGTATTATTAATTACAAAAACACTACTAAAAAGTGTTCATTCATATATAATTATTATTATAAAAAACTTTTAAATATGTATTTATATTATGATAAAAAAAAACTGTGAATATTTATTTGCATATTATCCTTCCTATAATATTATTATATATGTATTATTAATTACAAAATCATTATTAAAAAGTGTTCATTCATATATAATTATTATTATAAAAATATTATAAAATATGTATTTATATTATGATCAAAAACATTTTTATATATTTATTTGTATATTATCCTTCCTATAATATTATTATATATGTATTATTCATAACAAAAACATTATTAAAAAGTGTTCATTCATATATAATTATAATTATAAAAAAACTTTAAACTATGTATTTATATTATGATCAAAAAAACCTGTCAATATTTATTTTCATATTTTCGTTTCTATAATATTATTATATTTGTATTATTAATTACAAAAACATTACTAAAAAGTGTTCATTCATATATAATTATTATTATAAAAAACTTTTAAATATGTATTTATATTATGATAAAAAAAACTGTGAATATTTATTTGCATATTATCCTTCCTATAATATTATTATATATGTATTATTAATTACAAAAACATCATTAAAAAGTGTTCATTCATATATAATTATTATTATAAAAATATTATAAAATATGTATTTATATTATGATCAAAAACATTTATATATATTTATTTGTTTATTATCCTTCCTATAATATTATTATATATGTATTATTAATAACAAAAACATCATTAAAAAGTGTTCATTCATATATAATTATTTTTATATAAAAATTATAAAATATGTATTTATATTATGATAAAAAAAACCTGTCAATATTTAATTGCATATTATCCTTACTATAATATTAATATATATGTATTATTATTATTAAAAACATTATTAAAAAGTGTTCATTCATATATAATTATAATTATAAAAATATTATAAAATATGTATTTATATTATGATCAAAAACATTTTTATATATTTATTTGTATATTATCCTTCCTATAATACTATTATATATGTATTATTCATAACAAAAACATTATTAAAAAGTGTTCATTCATATATAATTATAATTATAAAAAAACTTTAAACTATGTATTTATATTATGATCAAAAAACCTGTCAATATTTATTTGCATATTATTGTTTCTTTAATATTATTATATTTGTATTATTAATTACAAAAACATTACTAAAAAGTGTTCATTCATGTATAATTATTATTATAAAAAGATTTAAAATATGTATTTATATTATGATCAAAAAAACCTGTCAATATTTATTTTCATATTTTCGTTTCTATAATATTATTATATTTGTATTATTAATTACAAAAACATTATTAAAAAGTGTTCATTCATATATAATTATTATTATAAAAATATTATAAAATATGTTTTTATATTATGATCAAAAACATTTATATATATTTATTTGTATATTATCCTTCCTATAATATTATTATATATGTATTATTCATAACAAAAACATTATTAAAAAGTGTTCATTCATATATTATTATAATTATAAAAATATTATAAAATATGTATTTATATTATGATCAAAAACATTTATATATATTTATTTGTATATTATCCTTCCTATAATATTATTATATATGTATTATTCATAACAAAAACATTATTAAAAAGTGTTCATTCATATATAATTATAATTATAAAAAAACTTTAAACTATGTATTTATATTATGATCAAAAAAACCTGTCAATATTTATTTGCATATTATCGTTTCTATAATATTATTATATTTGTATTATTAATTACAAAAACATTACTAAAAAGTGTTCATTCATATATATTTATTATTATAAAAAAACTTTAAACTATGTATTTATATTATGATCAAAAAAACCTGTCAATATTTATTTGCATATTATCGTTTCTATAATATTATTATATTTGTATTATTAATTACAAAAACATTACTAAAAAGTGTTCATTCATATATTATTATTATTATAAAAAACTTTAAAATATGTATTTATATTATGATAAAAAAACCTGTGAATATTTATTTGCATATTATCCTTCCTATAATATTATTATATATGTATTATTAATAACAAAAACATTATTAAAAAGTGTTCATTCATATATAATTATTATTATAAAAATATTATAAAATATGTATTTATATTATGATCAAAAACATTTATATATATTTATTTGTATATTATCCTTCCTATAATATTATTATATATGTATTATTAATAACAAAAACATTATTCAAAAGTGTTCATTCATATATAATTATTATTATAAAAATATTATAAAATATGTATTTATATTATGATCAAAAACATTTATATATATTTATTTGTATATTATCCTTCCTATAATATTATTATATATGTATTATTAATAACAAAAACATCATTAAAAAGTGTTCATTCATATATAATTATTTTTATATAAAAATTATAAAATATGTATTTATATTATGATAAAAAAAACCTGTCAATATTTAATTGCATATTATCCTTACTATAATATTATTATATATGTATTATTAATAACAAAAACATTATTAAAAAGTGTTCATTCATATATAATTATTATTATAAAAATATTATAAAATATGTATTTATATTATGATCAAAAACATTTTTATATATTTATTTGTATATTATCCTTCCTATAATATTATTATATATGTATTATTCATAACAAAAACATTATTAAAAAGTGTTCATTCATATATAATTATAATTATAAAAAAACTTTAAACTATGTATTTATATTATGATCAAAAAAACTTGTCAATATTTATTTGCATATTATTGTTTCTATAATATTATTATATTTGTATTATTAATTACAAAAACATTACTAAAAAGTGTTCATTCATATATAATTATTATTATAAAAAACTTTAAAATATGTATTTATATTATGATAAAAAAAAACCTGTCAATATTTAATTGCATATTATCCTTCCTATAATATTAATATATATGTATTATTATTATTAAAAACATTATTAAAAAGTGTTCATTCATATATAATTATAATTATAAAAATATTATAAAATATGTATTTATATTATGATCAAAAACATTTATATATATTTATTTGTATATTATCCTTCCTATAATATTATTATATATGTATTATTAATAACAAAAACATTATTCAAAAGTGTTCATTCATATATAATTATTATTATAAAAATATTATAAAATATGTATTTATATTATGATCAAAAACATTTATATATATTTATTTGTATATTATCCTTCCTATAATATTATTATATATGTATTATTAATAACAAAAACATCATTAAAAAGTGTTCATTCATATATTATTATTATTATAAAAAACTTTAAAATATGTATTTATATTATGATAAAAAAACCTGTGAATATTTATTTGCATATTATCCTTCCTATAATATTATTATATATGTATTATTAATAACAAAAACATTATTAAAAAGTGTTCATTCATATATAATTATTATTATAAAAATATTATAAAATATGTATTTATATTATGATCAAAAACATTTATATATATTTATTTGTATATTATCCTTCCTAAAATATTATTATATATGTATTATTAATAACAAAAACATTATTCAAAAGTGTTCATTCATATATAATTATTATTATAAAAATATTATAAAATATGTATTTATATTATGATCAAAAACATTTATATATATTTATTTGTATATTATCCTTCCTATAATATTATTATATATGTATTATTCATAACAAAAACATCATTAAAAAGTGTTCATTCATATATAATTATTTTTATATAAAAATTTTAAAATATGTATTTATATTATGATAAAAAAAACCTTTCAATATTTAATTGCATATTATCCTTACTATAATATTAATATATATGTATTATTATTATTAAAAACATTATTAAAAAGTGTTCATTCATATATAATTATAATTATAAAAATATTATAAAATATGTATTTATATTATGATCAAAAACATTTTTATATATTTATTTGTATATTATCCTTCCTATAATATTATTATATATGTATTATTCATAACAAAAACATTATTAAAAAGTGTTCATTCATATATAATTATAATTATAAAAAAACTTTAAACTATGTATTTATATTATGATCAAAAAAACTTGTCAATATTTATTTGCATATTATTGTTTCTATAATATTATTATATTTGTATTATTAATTACAAAAACATTACTAAAAAGTGTTCATTCATATATAATTATTATTATAAAAAAACTTTGAAATATGTATTTATATTATGATAAAAAAAACCTGTCAATATTTAATTGCATATTATCCTTCCTATAATATTAATATATATGTATTATTATTATTAAAAACATTATTAAAAAGTGTTCATTCATATATAATTATAATTATAAAAATATTATAAAATATGTATTTATATTATGATCAAAAACATTTATATATATTTATTTGTATATTATCCTTCCTATAATATTATTATATATGTATTATTAATAACAAAAACATTATTCAAAAGTGTTCATTCATATATAATTATTATTATAAAAATATTATAAAATATGTATTTATATTATGATCAAAAACATTTATATATATTTATTTGTATATTATCCTTCCTATAATATTATTATATATGTATTATTCATAACAAAAACATTATTAAAAAGTGTTCATTCATATATAATTATAATTATAAAAAAACTTTAAACTATGTATTTATATTATGATCAAAAAAACCTGTCAATATTTATTTTCATATTATCGTTTCTATAATATTATTATATTTGTATTATTAATTACAAAAACATTACTAAAAAGTGTTCATTCATATATAATTATTATTATAAAAAACTTTAAAATATGTATTTATATTATGATAAAAAAAACCTGTGAATATTTATTTGCATATTATCCTTCCTATAATATTATTATATATGTATTATTAATAACAAAAACATTATTAAAAAGTGTTCATTCATATATAATTATTATTATAAAAATATTATAAAATATGTTTTTATATTATGATCAAAAACATTTATATATATTTATTTGTATATTATCCTTCCTATAATATTATTATATATGTATTATTCATAACAAAAACATTATTAAAAAGTGTTCATTCATATATTATTATAAGTATAAAAATATTATAAAATATGTATTTATATTATGATCAAAAACATTTATATAAATTTATTTGTATATTATCCTTCCTATAATATTATTATATATGTATTATTCATAACAAAAACATCATTAAAAAGTGTTCATTCATATATAATTATTTTTATATAAAAATTATAAAATATGTATTTATATTATGATAAAAAAAACCTGTCAATATTTAATTGCATATTATCCTTACTATAATATTAATGTATATGTATTATTATTATTAAAAACATTATTAAAAAGTGTTCATTCATATATAATTATAATTATAAAAATATTATAAAATATGTATTTATATTATGATCAAAAACATTTTTATATATTTATTTGTATATTATCCTTCCTATAATATTATTATATATGTATTATTCATAACAAAAACATTATTAAAAAGTGTTCATTCATATATAATTATAATTATAAAAAAACTTTAAACTATGTATTTATATTATGATCAAAAAAACTTGGCAATATTTATTTGCATATTATTGTTTCTATAATATTATTATATTTGTATTATTAATTACAAAAACATTACTAAAAAGTGTTCATTCATATATAATTATTATTATAAAAAACTTTAAAATATGTATTTATATTATGATAAAAAAAACCTGTCAATATTTAATTGCATATTATCCTTCCTATAATATTAATATATATGTATTATTATTATTAAAAACATTATTAAAAAGTGTTCATTCATATATAATTATAATTATAAAAATATTATAAAATATGTATTTATATTATGATCAAAAACATTTATATATATTTATTTGTATATTATCCTTCCTATTATATTATTATATATGTATTATTAATAACAAAAACATTATTCAAAAGTGTTCATTCATATATAATTATTATTATAAAAATATTATAAAATATGTATTTATATTATGATCAAAAACATTTATATATATTTATTTGTATATTATCCTTCCTATAATATTATTATATATGTATTATTAATAACAAAAACATCATTAAAAAGTGTTCATTCATATATAATTATAATTATAAAAAAACTTTAAACTATGTATTTATATTATGATCAAAAAAACCTGTCAATATTTATTTTCATATTATCGTTTCTATAATATTATTATATTTGTATTATTAATTACAAAAACATTAATAAAAAGTGTTCATTCATATATAATTATTATTATAAAAAACTTTAAAATATGTATTTATATTATGATAAAAAAACCTGTGAATATTTATTTGCATATTATCCTTCCTATAATATTATTATATATGTATTATTAATAACAAAAACATTATTAAAAAGTGTTCATTCATATATAATTATTATTATAAAAATATTATAAAATATGTTTTTATATTATGATCAAAAACATTTATATATATTTATTTGTATATTATCCTTCCTATAATATTATTATATATGTATTATTCATAACAAAAACATTATTAAAAAGTGTTCATTCATATATTATTATAATTATAAAAATATTATAAAATATGTATTTATATTATGATCAAAAACATTTATTTATATTTATTTGTATATTATCCTTCCTATAATATTATTATATATGTATTATTCATAACAAAAACATTATTAAAAAGTGTTCATTCATATATAATTATAATTATAAAAAAACTTTAAACTATGTATTTATATTATGATAAAAAAAACCTGTCAATATTTATTTGCATATTATCGTTTCTATAATATTATTATATTTGTATTATTAATTACAAAAACATTACTAAAAAGTGTTCATTCATATATATTTATTATTATAAAAAAACTTTAAACTATGTATTTATATTATGATCAAAAAAACCTGTCAATATTTATTTGCATATTATCGTTTCTATAATATTATTATATTTGTATTATTAATTACAAAAACATTACTAAAAAGTGTTCATTCATATATAATTATTATTATAAAAATATTATAAAATATGTATTTATATTATGATCAAAAACATTTATATATATTTATTTGTATATTATCCTTCCTATATTATTATTATATATGTATTATTAATAACAAAAACATTATTCAAAAGTGTTCATTCATATATAATTATTATTATAAAAATATTATAAAATATGTATTTATATTATGATCAAAAACATTTATATATATTTATTTGTATATTATCCTTCCTATAATATTATTATATATGTATTATTAATAACAAAAACATCATTAAAAAGTGTTCATTCATATATAATTATTTTTATATAAAAATTATAAAATATGTATTTATATTATGATAAAAAAAAACCTGTCAATATTTAATTGCATATTATCCTTACTATAATATTAATATATATGTATTATTATTATTAAAAACATTATTAAAAAGTGTTCATTCATATATAATTATAATTATAAAAATATTATAAAATATGTATTTATATTATGATCAAAAACATTTATATATATTTATTTGTATATTATCCTTCCTATAATATTATGATATATGTATTATTAATAACAAAAACATTATTAAAAAGTGTTCATTCATATATAATTATAATTATAAAAATATTATAAAATATGTATTTATATTATGATCAAAAACATTTATATATATTTATTTGTATATTATCCTTCCTATAATATTATTATATATGTATTATTAATAACAAAAACATTATTCAAAAGTGTTCATTCATATATAATTATTATTATAAAAATATTATAAAATATGTATTTATATTATGATCAAAAACATTTATATATATTTATTTGTATATTATCCTTCCTATAATATTATTATATATGTATTATTCATAACAAAAACATTATTAAAAAGTGTTCATTCATATATAATTATAATTATAAAAAAACTTTAAACTATGTATTTATATTATGATCAAAAAAACCTGTCAATATTTATTTTCATATTATCGTTTCTATAATATTATTATATTTGTATTATTAATTACAAAAACATTACTAAAAAGTGTTCATTCATATATAATTATTATTATAAAAAACTTTAAAATATGTATTTATATTATGATAAAAAAAACCTGTGAATATTTATTTGCATATTATCCTTCCCATAATATTATTATATATGTATTATTAATAACAAAAACATTATTAAAAAGTGTTCATTCATATATAATTATTATTATAAAAATATTATAAAATATGTTTTTATATTATGATCAAAAACATTTATATATATTTATTTGTATATTATCCTTCCTATAATATTATTATATATGTATTATTCATAACAAAAACATTATTAAAAAGTGTTCATTCATATATTATTATAATTATAAAATATTATAAAATATGTATTAATATTATGATCAAAAACATTTATATATATTTATTTGTATATTATCCTTCCTATAATATTATTATATATGTATTATTCATAACAAAAACATTATTAAAAAGTGTTCATTCATATATAATTATAATTATAAAAAAAACTTTAAACTATGTATTTATATTATGATCAAAAAAACCTGTCAATATTTATTTGCATATTATCGTTTCTATAATATTATTATATTTGTATTATTAATTACAAAAACATTACTAAAAAGTGTTCATTTATATATTATTATTATTATAAAAAACTTTAAAATATGTATTTATATTATGATAAAAAAACCTGTGAATATTTATTTGCATATTATCCTTCCTATAATATTATTATATATGTATTATTAATAACAAAAACATTATTAAAAAGTGTTCATTCATATATAATTATTATTATAAAAATATTATAAAATATGTATTTATATTATGATCAAAAACATTTATATATATTTATTTGTATATTATCCTTCCTATAATATTATTATATATGTATTATTAATAACAAAAACATTATTCAAAAGTGTTCATTCATATATAATTATTATTATAAAAATATTATAAAATATGTATTTATATTATGATCAAAAACATTTATATATATTTATTTGTATATTATCCTTCCTATAATATTATTATATATGTATTATTAATAACAAAAACATCATTAAAAAGTGTTCATTCATATATAATTATTTTTATATAAAAATTATAAAATATGTATTTATATTATGATAAAAAAACCTGTCAATATTTAATTGCATATTATCCTTACTATAATATTAATGTATATGTATTATTATTATTAAAAACATTATTAAAAAGTGTTCATTCATATATAATTATAATTATAAAAATATTATAAAATATGTATTTATATTATGATCAAAAACATTTTTATATATTTATTTGTATATTATCCTTCCTATAATATTATTATATATGTATTATTCATAACAAAAACATTATTAAAAAGTGTTCATTCATATATACTGTAATTATAATTATAAAAAAACTTTAAACTATGTATTTATATTATGATCAAAAAAACTTGTCAATATTTATTTGCATATTATTGTTTCTATAATATTATTATATTTGTATTATTAATTACAAAAACATTACTAAAAAGTGTTCATTCATATATAATTATTATTATAAAAAACTTTAAAATATGTATTTATATTATGATAAAAAAAACCTGTCAATATTTAATTGCATATTATCCTTCCTATAATATTAATATATATGTATTATTATTATTAAAAACATTATTAAAAAGTGTTCATTCATATATAATTATAATTATAAAAATATTATAAAATATGTATTTATATTATGATCAAAAACATTTATATATATTTATTTGTATATTATCCTTCCTATTATATTATTATATATGTATTATTAATAACAAAAACATTATTCAAAAGTGTTCATTCATATATAATTATTATTATAAAAATATTATAAAATATGTATTTATATTATGATCAAAAACATTTATATATATTTATTTGTATATTATCCTTCCTATAATATTATTATATATGTATTATTAATAACAAAAACATCATTAAAAAGTGTTCATTCATATATAATTATAATTATAAAAAAACTTTAAACTATGTATTTATATTATGATCAAAAAAACCTGTCAATATTTATTTTCATATTATCGTTTCTATAATATTATTATATTTGTATTATTAATTACAAAAACATTAATAAAAAGTGTTCATTCATATATAATTATTATTATAAAAAACTTTAAAATATGTATTTATATTATGATAAAAAAAACCTGTGAATATTTATTTGCATATTATCCTTCCTATAATATTATTATATATGTATTATTAATAACAAAAACATTATTAAAAAGTGTTCATTCATATATAATTATTATTATAAAAATATTATAAAATATGTTTTTATATTATGATCAAAAACATTTATATATATTTATTTGTATATTATCCTTCCTATAATATTATTATATATGTATTATTCATAACAAAAACATTATTAAAAAGTGTTCATTCATATATTATTATAATTATAAAAATATTATAAAATATGTATTTATATTATGATCAAAAACATTTATTTATATTTATTTGTATATTATCCTTCCTATAATATTATTATATATGTATTATTCATAACAAAAACATTATTAAAAAGTGTTCATTCATATATAATTATAATTATAAAAAAACTTTAAACTATGTATTTATATTATGATAAAAAAAACCTGTCAATATTTATTTGCATATTATCGTTTCTATAATATTATTATATTTGTATTATTAATTACAAAAACATTACTAAAAAGTGTTCATTCATATATATTTATTATTATAAAAAAACTTTAAACTATGTATTTATATTATGATCAAAAAAACCTGTCAATATTTATTTGCATATTATCGTTTCTATAATATTATTATATTTGTATTATTAATTACAAAAACATTACTAAAAAGTGTTCATTCATATATTATTATTATTATAAAAAACTTTAAAATATGTATTTATATTATGATAAAAAAACCTGTGAATATTTATTTGCATATTATCCTTCCTATAATATTATTATATATGTATTATTAATAACAAAAACATTATTAAAAAGTGTTCATTCATATATAATTATTATTATAAAAATATTATAAAATATGTATTTATATTATGATCAAAAACATTTATATATATTTATTTGTATATTATCCTTCCTATATTATTATTATATATGTATTATTAATAACAAAAACATTATTCAAAAGTGTTCATTCATATATAATTATTATTATAAAAATATTATAAAATATGTATTTATATTATGATCAAAAACATTTATATATATTTATTTGTATATTATCCTTCCTATAATATTATTATATATGTATTATTAATAACAAAAACATCATTAAAAAGTGTTCATTCATATATAATTATTTTTATATAAAAATTATAAAATATGTATTTATATTATGATAAAAAAAACCTGTCAATATTTAATTGCATATTATCCTTACTATAATATTAATATATATGTATTATTATTATTAAAAACATTATTAAAAAGTGTTCATTCATATATAATTATAATTATAAAAATATTATAAAATATGTATTTATATTATGATCAAAAACATTTTTATATATTTATTTGTATATTATCCTTCCTATAATATTATTATATATGTATTATTCATAACAAAAACATTATTAAAAAGTGTTCATTCATATATAATTATAATTATAAAAAAACTTTAAACTATGTATTTATATTATGATCAAAAAAACTTGTCAATATTTATTTGCATATTATTGTTTCTATAATATTATTATATTTGTATTATTAATTACAAAAACATTACTAAAAAGTGTTCATTCATATATAATTATTATTATAAAAAACTTTAAAATATGTATTTATATTATGATAAAAAAAACCTGTCAATATTTAATTGCATATTATCCTTCCTATAATATTAATATATATGTATTATTATTATTAAAAACATTATTAAAAAGTGTTCATTCATATATAATTATAATTATAAAAATATTATAAAATATGTATTTATATTATGATCAAAAACATTTATATATATTTATTTGTATATTATCCTTCCTATAATATTATTATATATATATTATTAATAACAAAAACATTATTCAAAAGTGTTCATTCATATATAATTATTATTATAAAAATATTATAAAATATGTATTTATATTATGATCAAAAACATTTATATATATATTTATTTGTATATTATCCTTCCTATAATATTATTATATATGTATTATTAATAACAAAAACATCATTAAAAAGTGTTCATTCATATATAATTATTTTTATATAAAAATTTTAAAATATGTATTTATATTATGATAAAAAAACCTGTCAATATTTAATTGCGTATTATCCTTACTATAATATTAAAATATATGTATTATTATTATTAAAAACATTATTAAAAAGTGTTCATTCATGTATAATAATAATTATAAAAATATTATAAAATATGTATTTATATTATGATCAAAAACATTTATATATATTTATTTGTATATTATCCTTCCTATAATATTATTATATATGTATTATTAATAACAAAAACATTATTCAAAAGTGTTCATTCATATATAATTATTATTATAAAAATATTATAAAATATGTATTTATATTATGATCAAAAACATTTATATATATTTATTTGTATATTATCCTTCCTATAATATTATTATATATGTATTATTAATAACAAAAACATCATTAAAAAGTGTTCATTCATATATAATTATTTTTATATAAAAATTTTAAAATATGTATTTATATTATGATAAAAAAAAACCTGTCAATATTTAATTGCATATTATCCTTACTATAATATTAATATATATGTATTATTATTATTAAAAACATTATTAAAAAGTGTTCATTCATATATAATTATAATTATAAAAAAACTTTAAACTGTATTTATATTATGATCAAAAAAACCTGTCAATATTTATTTGCATATTATCGTTTCTATAATATTATTATATTTGTATTATTAATTACAAAAACATTACTAAAAAGTGTTTATTCATATATAATTATTATTATAAAAAACTTTAAAATATGTATTTATATTATGATAAAAAAACCTGTGAATATTTATTTGCATATTATCCTTCCTATAATATTATTATATATGTATTATTAATAACAAAAACATTATTAAAAAGTGTTCATTCATATATAATTATTATTATAAAAATATTATAAAATATGTATTTATATTATGATCAAAAACATTTATATATATTTATTTGTATATTATCCTTCCTAAAATATTATTATATATGTATTATTAATAACAAAAACATTATTCAAAAGTGTTCATTCATATATAATTATAATTATAAAAATATTATAAAATATGTATTTATATTATGATCAAAAACATTTATATATATTTATTTGTATATTATCCTTCCTATAATATTATTATATATGTATTATTCATAACAAAAACATCATTAAAAAGTGTTCATTCGTATATAATTATTTTTATATAAAAATTTTAAAATATGTATTTATATTATGATAAAAAAAACCTGTCAATATTTAATTGCATATTATCCTTACTATAATATTAATATATATGTATTATTATTATTAAAAACATTATTAAAAAGTGTTCATTCATATATAATTATAATTATAAAAAAACTTTAAACTATGTATTTATATTATGATCAAAAAAACTTGTCAATATTTATTTGCATATTATTGTTTCTATAATATTATTATATTTGTATTATTAATTACAAAAACATTACTAAAAAGTGTTTATTCATATATAATTATTATTATAAAAAACTTTAAAATATGTATTTATATTATGATAAAAAAAACCTGTCAATATTTAATTGCATATTATCCTTCCTATAATATTAATATATATGTATTATTATTATTAAAAACATTATTAAAAAGTGTTCATTCATATATAATTATAATTATAAAAATATTATAAAATATGTATTTATATTATGATCAAAAACATTTATATATATTTATTTGTATATTATCCTTCCTATAATATTATTATATATGTATTATTAATAACAAAAACATTATTCAAAAGTGTTCATTCATATATAATTATTATTATAAAAATATTATAAAATATGTATTTATATTATGATCAAAAACATTTATATATATTTATTTGTATATTATCCTTCCTATAATATTATTATATATGTATTATTAATAACAAAAACATTATTCAAAAGTGTTCATTCATATATAATTATTATTATAAAAATATTATAAAATATGTATTTATATTATGATCAAAAACATTTATATATATTTATTTGTATATTATCCTTCCTATAATATTATTATATATGTATTATTAATAACAAAAACATCATTAAAAAGTGTTCATTCATATATAATTATTTTTATATAAAAATTATAAAATATTCATTTATATTATGATAAAAAAACCTGTCAATATTTAATTGCATATTATCCTTACTATAATATTAATGTATATGTATTATTATTATTAAAAACATTATTAAAAAGTGTTCATTCATATATAATTATAATTATAAAAATATTATAAAATATGTATTTATATTATGATCAAAAACATTTTTATATATTTATTTGTATATTATCCTTCCTATAATATTATTATATATGTATTATTCATAACAAAAACATTATTAAAAAGTGTTCATTCATATATACTGTAATTATAATTATAAAAAAACTTTAAACTATGTATTTATATTATGATCAAAAAAACTTGTCAATATTTATTTGCATATTATTGTTTCTATAATATTATTATATTTGTATTATTAATTACAAAAACATTACTAAAAAGTGTTCATTCATATATAATTATTATTATAAAAAACTTTAAAATATGTATTTATATTATGATAAAAAAAACCTGTCAATATTTAATTGCATATTATCCTTCCTATAATATTAATATATATGTATTATTATTATTAAAAACATTATTAAAAAGTGTTCATTCATATATAATTATAATTATAAAAATATTATAAAATATGTATTTATATTATGATCAAAAACATTTATATATATTTATTTGTATATTATCCTTCCTATTATATTATTATATATGTATTATTAATAACAAAAACATTATTCAAAAGTGTTCATTCATATATAATTATTATTATAAAAATATTATAAAATATGTATTTATATTATGATCAAAAACATTTATATATATTTATTTGTATATTATCCTTCCTATAATATTATTATATATGTATTATTAATAACAAAAACATCATTAAAAAGTGTTCATTCATATATAATTATAATTATAAAAAAACTTTAAACTATGTATTTATATTATGATAAAAAAAACCTGTCAATATTTATTTTCATATTATCGTTTCTATAATATTATTATATTTGTATTATTAATTACAAAAACATTAATAAAAAGTGTTCATTCATATATAATTATTATTATAAAAAACTTTAAAATATGTATTTATATTATGATAAAAAAAACCTGTGAATATTTATTTGCATATTATCCTTCCTATAATATTATTATATATGTATTATTAATAACAAAAACATTATTAAAAAGTGTTCATTCATATATAATTATTATTATAAAAATATTATAAAATATGTTTTTATATTATGATCAAAAACATTTATATATATTTATTTGTATATTATCCTTCCTATAATATTATTATATATGTATTATTCATAACAAAAACATTATTAAAAAGTGTTCATTCATATATTATTATAATTATAAAAATATTATAAAATATGTATTTATATTATGATCAAAAACATTCATTTATATTTATTTGTATATTATCCTTCCTATAATATTATTATATATGTATTATTCATAACAAAAACATTATTAAAAAGTGTTCATTCATATATAATTATAATTATAAAAAAACTTTAAACTATGTATTTATATTATGATAAAAAAAACCTGTCAATATTTATTTGCATATTATCGTTTCTATAATATTATTATATTTGTATTATTAATTACAAAAACATTACTAAAAAGTGTTCATTCATATATATTTATTATTATAAAAAAACTTTAAACTATGTATTTTATTATGATCAAAAAAACCTGTCAATATTTATTTGCATATTATCGTTTCTATAATATTATTATATTTGTATTATTAATTACAAAAACATTACTAAAAAGTGTTCATTCATATATTATTATTATTATAAAAAACTTTAAAATATGTATTTATATTATGATAAAAAAACCTGTGAATATTTATTTGCATATTATCCTTCCTATAATATTATTATATATGTATTATTAATAACAAAAACATTATTAAAAAGTGTTCATTCATATATAATTATTATTATAAAAATATTATAAAATATGTATTTATATTATGATCAAAAACATTTATATATATTTATTTGTATATTATCCTTCCTATATTATTATTATATATGTATTATTAATAACAAAAACATTATTCAAAAGTGTTCATTCATATATAATTATTATTATAAAAATATTATAAAATATGTATTTATATTATGATCAAAAACATTTATATATATTTATTTGTATATTATCCTTCCTATAATATTATTATATATGTATTATTAATAACAAAAACATCATTAAAAAGTGTTCATTCATATATAATTATTTTTATATAAAAATTATAAAATATGTATTTATATTATGATAAAAAAAACCTGTCAATATTTAATTGCATATTATCCTTACTATAATATTAATATATATGTATTATTATTATTAAAAACATTATTAAAAAGTGTTCATTCATATATAATTATAATTATAAAAATATTATAAAATATGTATTTATATTATGATCAAAAACATTTTTATATATTTATTTGTATATTATCCTTCCTATAATATTATTATATATGTATTATTCATAACAAAAACATTATTAAAAAGTGTTCATTCATATATAATTATAATTATAAAAAAACTTTAAACTATGTATTTATATTATGATCAAAAAAACTTGTCAATATTTATTTGCATATTATTGTTTCTATAATATTATTATATTTGTATTATTAATTACAAAAACATTACTAAAAAGTGTTCATTCATATATAATTATTATTATAAAAAACTTTAAAATATGTATTTATATTATGATAAAAAAAACCTGTCAATATTTAATTGCATATTATCCTTCCTATAATATTAATATATATGTATTATTATTATTAAAAACATTATTAAAAAGTGTTCATTCATATATAATTATAATTATAAAAATATTATAAAATATGTATTTATATTATGATCAAAAACATTTATATATATTTATTTGTATATTATCCTTCCTATAATATTATTATATATATATTATTAATAACAAAAACATTATTCAAAAGTGTTCATTCATATATAATTATTATTATAAAAATATTATAAAATATGTATTTATATTATGATCAAAAACATTTATATATATATTTATTTGTATATTATCCTTCCTATAATATTATTATATATGTATTATTAATAACAAAAACATCATTAAAAAGTGTTCATTCATATATAATTATTTTTATATAAAAATTTTAAAATATGTATTTATATTATGATCAAAAAAACCTGTCAATATTTATTTGCATATTATCGTTTCTATAATATTATTATATTTGTATTATTAATTACAAAAACATTACTAAAAAGTGTTCATTCATATATTATTATTATTATAAAAAACTTTAAAATATGTATTTATATTATGATAAAAAAACCTGTGAATATTTATTTGCATATTATCCTTCCTATAATATTATTATATATGTATTATTAATAACAAAAACATTATTAAAAAGTGTTCATTCATATATAATTATTATTATAAAAATATTATAAAATATGTATTTATATTATGATCAAAAACATTTATATATATTTATTTGTATATTATCCTTCCTAAAATATTATTATATATGTATTATTAATAACAAAAACATTATTCAAAAGTGTTCACTCATATATAATTATAATTATAAAAATATTATAAAATATGTATTTATATTATGATCAAAAACATTTATATATATTTATTTGTATATTATCCTTCCTATAATATTATTATATATGTATTATTCATAACAAAAACATCATTAAAAAGTGTTCATTCGTATATAATTATTTTTATATAAAAATTTTAAAATATGTATTTATATTATGATAAAAAAAACCTGTCAATATTTAATTGCATATTATCCTTACTATAATATTAATATATATGTATTATTATTATTAAAAACATTATTAAAAAGTGTTCATTCATATATAATTATAATTATAAAAAAACTTTAAACTATGTATTTATATTATGATCAAAAAAACTTGTCAATATTTATTTGCATATTATTGTTTCTATAATATTATTATATTTGTATTATTAATTACAAAAACATTACTAAAAAGTGTTTATTCATATATAATTATTATTATAAAAAACTTTAAAATATGTATTTATATTATGATAAAAAAAACCTGTCAATATTTAATTGCATATTATCCTTCCTATAATATTAATATATATGTATTATTATTATTAAAAACATTATTAAAAAGTGTTCATTCATATATAATTATAATTATAAAAATATTATAAAATATGTATTTATATTATGATCAAAAACATTTATATATATTTATTTGTATATTATCCTTCCTATAATATTATTATATATGTATTATTAATAACAAAAACATTATTCAAAAGTGTTCATTCATATATAATTATTATTATAAAAATATTATAAAATATGTATTTATATTATGATCAAAAACATTTATATATATTTATTTGTATATTATCCTTCCTATAATATTATTATATATGTATTATTAATAACAAAAACATCATTAAAAAGTGTTCATTCATATATAATTATTTTTATATAAAAATTTTAAAATATGTATTTATATTATGATAAAAAAAACCTGTCAATATTTAATTGCATATTATCCTTACTATAATATTAATATATATGTATTATTATTATTAAAAACATTATTAAAAAGTGTTCATTCATGTATAATAATAATTATAAAAATATTATAAAATATGTATTTATATTATGATCAAAAACATTTATATATATTTATTTGTATATTATCCTTCCTATAATATTATTATATATGTATTATTAATAACAAAAACATTATTCAAAAGTGTTCATTCATATATAATTATTATTATAAAAATATTATAAAATATGTATTTATATTATGATCAAAAACATTTATATATATTTATTTGTATATTATCCTTCCTATAATATTATTATATATGTATTATTAATAACAAAAACATCATTAAAAAGTGTTCATTCATATATAATTATTTTTATATAAAAATTTTAAAATATGTATTTATATTATGATAAAAAAAACCTGTCAATATTTAATTGCATATTATCCTTACTATAATATTAATATATATGTATTATTATTATTAAAAACATTATTAAAAAGTGTTCATTCATATATAATTATAATTATAAAAATATTATAAAATATGTATTTATATTATGATCAAAAACATTTATATATATTTATTTGTATATTATCCTTCCTATAATATTATTATATATGTATTATTCATAACAAAAACATTATTAAAAAGTGTTTATTCATATATAATTATAATTATAAAAAAACTTTAAACTATGTATTTATATTATGATCAAAAAACCCTGTCAATATTTATTTGCATATTATCGTTTCTATAATATTATTATATTTGTATTATTAATTACAAAAACATTACTAAAAAGTGTTCATTCATATATTATTATTATTATAAAAAACTTTAAAATATGTATTTATATTATGATAAAAAAACCTGTGAATATTTATTTGCATATTATCCTTCCTATAATATTATTATATATGTATTATTAATAACAAAAACATTATTAAAAAGTGTTCATTCATATATAATTATTATTATAAAAATATTATAAAATATGTATTTATATTATGATCAAAAACATTTATATATATTTATTTGTATATTATCCTTCCTAAAATATTATTATATATGTATTATTAATAACAAAAACATTATTCAAAAGTGTTCATTCATATATAATTATTATTATAAAAATATTATAAAATATGTATTTATATTATGATCAAAAACATTTATATATATTTATTTGTATATTATCCTTCCTATAATATTATTATATATGTATTATTCATAACAAAAACATCATTAAAAAGTGTTTATTCATATATAATTATTTTTATATAAAAATTTTAAAATATGTATTTATATTATGATAAAAAAACCTGTCAATATTTAATTGCATATTATCCTTACTATAATATTAATATATATGTATTATTATTATTAAAAACATTATTAAAAAGTGTTCATTCATATATAATTATAATTATAAAAATATTATAAAATATGTATTTATATTATGATCAAAAACATTTATATATATTTATTTGTATATTATCCTTCCTATAATATTATTATATATGTGTTATTCATAACAAAAACATTATTAAAAAGTGTTCATTCATATATAATTATAATTATAAAAAAACTTTAAACAATGTATTTATATTATGATCAAAAAAACCTGTCAATATTTATTTGCATATTATTGTTTCTTTAATATTATTATATTTGTATTATTAATTACAAAAACATTACTAAAAAGTGTTCATTCATATATAATTATTATTATAAAAAGATTTAAAATATGTATTTATATTATGATAAAAAAAACCTGTCAATATTTAATTGCATATTATCCTTCCTATAATATTAATATATATGTATTATTATTATTAAAAACATTATTAAAAAGTGTTCATTCTTATATAATTATAATTATAAAAAATATTATAAAATATGTATTTATATTATGATCAAAAACATTTATATATATTTATTTGTATATTATCCTTCCTATAATATTATTATATATGTATTATTAATAACAAAAACATTATTAAAAAGTGTTCATTCATATGTAATTATTATTATAAAAATATTATAAAATATGTATTTATATTATGATCAAAAACATTTATATATATTTATTTGTATATTATCCTTCCTATAATATTATTATATATGTATTATTAATAACAAAAACATTATTAAAAAGTGTTCATTCATATATAATTATAATTATAAAAATATTATAAAATATGTATTTATATTATGATCAAAAACATTTATATATATTTATTTGTATATTATCCTTCCTATAATATTATTATATATGTATTATTAATAACAAAAACATTATTAAAAAGTGTTCATTCATATATAATTATTATTATAAAAATATTATAAAATATGTTTTTATATTATGATCAAAAACATTTATATATATTTATTTGTATATTATCCTTCCTATAATATTATTATATATGTATTATTAATAACAAAAACATTATTAAAAAGTGTTCATTCATATATTATTATTATTATAAAAATATTATAAAATATGTATTTATATTATGATCAAAAACATTTATATATATTTATTTGTATATTATCCTTTCTATAATATTATTATATATGTATTATTCATAACAAAAACATTATTAAAAAGTGTTCATTCATATATAATTATAATTATAAAAAAACTTTAAACTATGTATTTATATTATGATCAAAAAACCTGTCAATATTTATTTGCAGATTATCGTTTCTATAATATTATTATATTTGTATTATTAATTACAAAAACATTACTAAAAAGTGTTCATTCATATATAATTATTATTATAAAAAAACTTTAAACTATGTATTTATATTATGTTCAAAAAAACCTGTCAATATCTATTTGCATATTATCGTTTCTATAATATTATTATATTTGTATTATTAATTACAAAAACATTACTAAAAAGTGTTCATTCATATATAATTATTATTATAAAAAACTTTAAAATATGTATTTATATTATGATAAAAAAAAACTGTGAATATTTATTTGCATATTATCCTTCCTATAATATTATTATATATGTATTATTAATTACAAAAACATCATTAAAAAGTGTTCATTCATATATAATTATTATTATAAAAATATTATAAAATATGTATTTATATTATGATCAAAAACATTTATATATATTTATTTGTATATTATCCTTCCTATAATATTATTATATATGTATTATTAATAACAAAAACATTATTCAAAAGTGTTCATTCATATAAAATTATTATTATAAAAATATTATAAAATATGTATTTATATTATGATCAAAAACATTTATATATATTTATTTGTATATTATCCTTCCTATAATATTATTATATATGTATTATTAATAACAAAAACATCATTAAAAAGTGTTCATTCATATATAATTATTTTTATATAAAAATTTTAAAATATGTATTTATATTATGATAAAAAAACCTGTCAATATTTAATTGCATATTATCCTTACTATAATATTAATATATATGTATTATTATTATTAAAAACATTATTAAAAAGTGTTCATTCATATATAATTATAATCATTAAAATATTATAAAATATGTATTTATATTATGATCAAAAACATTTATATATATTTATTTGTATATTATCCTTCCTATAATATCATTATATATGTATTATTAATAACAAAAACATTATTAAAAAGTGTTCATTCATATATAATTATTATTATAAAAATATTATAAAATATGTATTTATATTATGATCAAAAACATTTATATATATTTATTTGTATATTATCCTTCCTATAATATTATTATATATGTATTATTCATAACAAAAACATTATTAAAAAGTGTTCATTCATATATAATTATTATTATAAAAATATTATAAAATATGTATTTATATTATGATCAAAAACATTTATATATATTTATTTGTATATTATCCTTCCTATAATATTATTATATATGTATTATTCATAACAAAAACATTATTAAAAAGTGTTCTTATATATATAATTATAATTATAAAAAAACTTTAAACTATGTATTTATATTATGATTAAAAAAACCTGTCAATATTTATTTGCATATTATCGTTTCTATAATATTATTATATTTGTATTATTAATTACAAAAACATTACTAAAAAGTGTTCATTCATATATAATTATTATTATAAAAAAACTTTAAACTATGTATTTATATTATGATCAAAAAAACCTGTCAATATTTATTTCCATATTATCGTTTCTATAATATTATTATATTTGGATTATTAATTACAAAAACATTACTAAAAAGTGTTCATTCATATATTATTATTATTATAAAAAACTTTAAAATATGTATTTATATTATGATAAAAAAACCTGTGAATATTTATTTGCATATTATTCTTCCTATAATATTATTATATATGTATTATTAATAACAAAAACATTATTAAAAAGTGTTCATTCATATATAATTATTATTATAAAAATATTATAAAATATGTATTTATATTATGATCAAAAACATTTATATATATTTATTTGTATATTATCCTTCCTATAATATTATTATATATATATTATTAATAACAAAAACATTATTCAAAAGTGTTCATTCATATATAATTATTATTATAAAAATATTATAAAATATGTATTTATATTATGATCAAAAACATTTATATATATTTATTTGTATATTATCCTTCCTATAATATTATTATATATGTATTATTAATAACAAAAACATCATTAAAAAGTGTTCATTCATATATAATTATTTTTATATAAAAATTATAAAATATGTATTTATATTATTATAAAAAAAACCTGTCAATATTTAATTGCTTATTATCCTTACTATAATATTAATATATATGTATTATTATTATTAAAAACATTATTAAAAAGTGTTCATTCATATATAATTATAATTATAAAAATATTATAAAATATGTATTTATATTATGATCAAAAACATTTTTATATATTTATTTGTATATTATCCTTCCTATAATATTATTATATATGTATTATTCATAACAAAAACATTATTAAAAAGTGTTCATTCATATATAAATATAATTATAAAAAAACTTTAAACTATGTATTTATATTATGATCAAAAAAACCTGTCAATATTTATTTTCATATTATCGTTTCTATAATATTATTATATTTGGATTATTAATTACAAAAACATTACTAAAAAGTGTTCATTCATATATTATTATTATTATAAAAAACTTTAAAATATGTATTTATATTATGATAAAAAAACCTGTGAATATTTATTTGCATATTATCCTTCCTATAATATTATTATATATGTATTATTAATAACAAAAACATTATTAAAAAGTGTTCATTCATATATAATTATAATTAAAAAAATATTATAAAATATGTATTTATATTATGATCAAAAACATTTATATATATTTATTTGTATATTATCCTTCCTATAATATTATTATATATGTGTTATTCATAACAAAAACATTATTAAAAAGTGTTCATTCATATATAATTATAATTATAAAAAAACTTTAAACAATGTATTTATATTATGATAAAAAAAAACTGTCAATATTTATTTGCATATTATTGTTTCTTTAATATTATTATATTTGTATTATTAATTACAAAAACATTACTAAAAAGTGTTCATTCATATATAATTATTATTATAAAAAGATTTAAAATATGTATTTATATTATGATAAAAAAAACCTGTCAATATTTAATTGCATATTATCCTTCCTATAATATTAATATATATGTATTATTATTATTAAAAACATTATTAAAAAGTGTTCATTCATATATAATTATAAAAAATATTATAAAATATGTATTTATATTATGATCAAAAACATTTATATATATTTATTTGTATATTATCCTTCCTATAATATTATTATATATGTATTATTAATAACAAAAACATTATTAAAAAGTGTTCATTCATATGTAATTATTATTATAAAAATATTATAAAATATGTATTTATATTATGATCAAAAACATTTATATATATTTATTTGTATATTATCCTTCCTATAATATTATTATATATGTATTATTAATAACAAAAACATTATTAAAAAGTGTTCATTCATATATAATTATAATTATAAAAATATTATAAAATATGTATTTATATTATGATCAAAAACATTTATATATATTTATTTGTATATTATCCTTCCTATAATATTATTATATATGTATTATTAATAACAAAAACATTATTAAAAAGTGTTCATTCATATATAATTATTATTATAAAAATATTATAAAATATGTTTTTATATTATGATCAAAAACATTTATATATATTTATTTGTATATTATCCTTCCTATAATATTATTATATATGTATTATTAATAACAAAAACATTATTAAAAAGTGTTCATTCATATATTATTATTATTATAAAAATATTATAAAATATGTATTTATATTATGATCAAAAACATTTATATATATTTATTTGTATATTATCCTTTCTATAATATTATTATATATGTATTATTCATAACAAAAACATTATTAAAAAGTGTTCATTCATATATAATTATAATTATAAAAAAACTTTAAACTATGTATTTATATTATGATCAAAAAACCTGTCAATATTTATTTGCATATTATCGTTTCTATAATATTATTATATTTGTATTATTAATTACAAAAACATTACTAAAAAGTGTTCATTCATATATAATTATTATTATAAAAAAACTTTAAACTATGTATTTATATTATGTTCAAAAAAACCTGTCAATATCTATTTGCATATTATCGTTTCTATAATATTTATTATATTTGTATTATTAATTACAAAAACATTACTAAAAAGTGTTCATTCATATAAAATTATTATTATAAAAACTTTAAAATATGTATTTATATTATGATAAAAAAAAACTGTGAATATTTATTTGCATATTATCCTTCCTATAATATTATTATATATGTATTATTAATTACAAAAACATCATTAAAAAGTGTTCATTCATATATAATTATTATTATAAAAATATTATAAAATATGTATTTATATTATGATCAAAAACATTTATATATATTTATTTGTATATTATCCTTCCTATAATATTATTATATATGTATTATTAATAACAAAAACATTATTCAAAAGTGTTCATTCATATAAAATTATTATTATAAAAATATTATAAAATATGTATTTATATTATGATCAAAAACATTTATATATATTTATTTGTATATTATCCTTCCTATAATATTATTATATATGTATTATTAATAACAAAAACATCATTAAAAAGTGTTCATTCATATATAATTATTTTTATATAAAAATTTTAAAATATGTATTTATATTATGATAAAAAAAAAACCTCTCAATATTTAATTGCATATTATCCTTACTATAATATTAATATATATGTATTATTATTATTAAAAACATTATTAAAAAGTGTTCATTCATATATAATTATAATTATAAAAATATTATAAAATATGTATTTATATTATGATCAAAAACATTTATATATATTTATTTGTATATTATCCTTCCTATAATATCATTATATATGTATTATTAATAACAAAAACATTATTAAAAAGTGTTCATTCATATATAATTATTATTATAAAAATATTATAAAATATGTATTTATATTATGATCAAAAACATTTATATATATTTATTTGTATATTATCCTTCCTATAATATTATTATATATGTATTATTCATAACAAAAACATTATTAAAAAGTGTTCATTCATATATAATTATTATTATAAAAATATTATAAAATATGTATTTATATTATGATCAAAAACATTTATATATATTTATTTGTATATTATCCTTCCTATAATATTATTATATATGTATTATTCATAACAAAAACATTATTAAAAAGTGTTCATTCATATATAATTATAATTATAAAAAAACTTTAAACTATGTATTTATATTATGATCAAAAAAACCTGTCAATATTTATTTGCATATTATCGTTTCTATAATATTATTATATTTGTATTATTAATTACAAAAACATTACTAAAAAGTGTTCATTCATATATAATTATTATTATAAAAAAACTTTAAACTATGTATTTATATTATGATCAAAAAAACCTGTCAATATTTATTTCCATATTATCGTTTCTATAATATTATTATATTTGGATTATTAATTACAAAAACATTACTAAAAAGTGTTCATTCATATATTATTATTATTATAAAAAACTTTAAAATATGTATTTATATTATGATAAAAAAACCTGTGAATATTTATTTGCATATTATTCTTCCTATAATATTATTATATATGTATTATTAATAACAAAAACATTATTAAAAAGTGTTCATTCATATATAATTATTATTATAAAAATATTATAAAATATGTATTTATATTATGATCAAAAACATTTATATATATTTATTTGTATATTATCCTTCCTATAATATTATTATATATATATTATTAATAACAAAAACATTATTCAAAAGTGTTCATTCATATATAATTATTATTATAAAAATATTATAAAATATGTATTTATATTATGATCAAAAACATTTATATATATTTATTTGTATATTATCCTTCCTATAATATTATTATATATGTATTATTAATAACAAAAACATCATTAAAAAGTGTTCATTCATATATAATTATTTTTATATAAAAATTATAAAATATGTATTTATATTATTATAAAAAAAACCTGTAAATATTTAATTGCTTATTATCCTTACTATAATATTAATATATATGTATTATTATTATTAAAACATTATTAAAAAGTGTTCATTCATATATAATTATAATTATAAAAATATTATAAAATATGTATTTATATTATGATCAAAAACATTTTTATATATTTATTTGTATATTATCCTTCCTATAATATTATTATATATGTATTATTCATAACAAAAACATTATTAAAAAGTGTTCATTCAGATATAAATATAATTATAAAAAAACTGTAAACTATGTATTTATATTATGATCAAAAAAACCTGTCAATATTTATTTTCATATTATCGTTTCTATAATATTATTATATTTGTATTATTAATTACAAAAACATCATTAAAAAGTGTTCATTCATATATAATTATTATTATAAAAATATTATAAAATATGTATTTATATTATGATCAAAAACATTTATATATATTTATTTGTATATTATCCTTCCTATAATATTATTATATATGTATTATTAATAACAAAAACATTATTCAAAAGTATTCATTCATATAAAATTATTATTATAAAAATATTAAAAATATGTATTTATATTATGATCAAAAACATTTATATATATTTATTTGTATATTATCCTTCCTATAATATTATTATATATGTATTATTAAAAACAAAAACATCATTAAAAAGTGTTCATTTATATATAATTATTTTTATATAAAAATTTTAAAATATGTATTTATATTATGATAAAAAAAAACCTGTCAATATTTAATTGCATATTATCCTTACTATAATATTAATATATATGTATTATTATTATTAAAAACATTATTAAAAAGTGTTCATTCATATATAATTATAATTATAAAAATATTATAAAATATGTATTTATATTATGATCAAAAACATTTATATATATTTATTTGTATATTATCCTTCCTATAATATTATTATATATGTATTATTTATAACAAAAACATTATTAAAAAGTGTTCATTCATATATAATTATTATTATAAAAATATTATAAAATATGTATTTATATTATGATCAAAAACATTTATATATATTTATTTGTATATTATCCTTCCTATAATATTATTATATATGTATTATTCATAACAGAAACATTATTAAAAAGTGTTCATTCATATATTATTATTATTATAAAAATATTATAAAATATGTATTTATATTATGATCAAAAACATTTATATATATTTATTTGTATATTATCCTTCCTATAATATTATTATATATGTATTATTCATAACAAAAACATTATTAAAAAGTGTTCATTCATATATAATTATAATTATAAAAAAACTTTAAACTATGTATTTATATTATGATTAAAAAAAACCTGTCAATATTTATTTGCATATTATCGTTTCTATAATATTATTATATTTGTATTATTAATTACAAAAAAATTACTAAAAAGTGTTCATTCATATATAATTATTATTATAAAAAAACTTTAAACTATGTATTTATATTATGATCAAAAAAACCTGTGAATATTTATTTGCATATTATCCTTCCTATAATATTATTATATATGTATTATTAATAACAAAAACATTATTAAAAAGTGTTCATTCATATATAATTATTATTATAAAAATATTATAAAATATGTATTTATATTATGATCAAAAACATTTATATATATTTATTTGTATATTATCCTTCCTATAATATTATTATATATGTATTATTAATAACAAAAACATTATTCAAAAGTGTTTATTCATATATCATTATTATTATAAAAATATTATAAAATATGTATTTATATTATGATCAAAAACATTTATATATATTTATTTGTATATTATCCTTCCTATAATATTATTATATATGTATTATTCATAACAAAAACATTATTAAAAAGTGTTCATTCATATATAATTATAATTATAAAAAAACTTTAAACTATGTATTTATATTATGATCAAAAAAACCTGTCAATATTTATTTGCATATTATCGTTTCTATAATATTATTATATTTGTATTATTAATTACAAAAACATTACTAAAAAGTGTTCATTCATATATAATTATTATTATAAAAAAACTTTAAACTATGTATTTATATTATGATCAAAAAAACCTGTCAATATTTATTTGCATATTATCGTTTCTATAATATTATTATATTTGTATTATTAATTACAAAAACATTACTAAAAAGTGTTCATTCATACATTATTATTATTATAAAAAACTTTAAAATATGTATTTATATTATGATAAAAAAACCTGTGAATATTTATTTGCATATTATCCTTCCTATAATATTATTATATATGTATTATTAATAACAAAAACATTATTAAAAAGTGTTCATTCATATATAATTATTATTATAAAAATATTATAAAATATGTATTTATATTATGATCAAAAACATTTATATATATTTATTTGTATATTGTCCTTCCTATAATATTATAATATATGTATTATTAATAACAAAAACATCATTAAAAAGTGTTCATTCATATATAATTATTATTATAAAATTATTATAAAATATGTATTTATATTATGATCAAAAACATTTATATATATTTATTTGTATATTATCCTTTCTATAATATTATTATATATGTATTATTCATAACAAAAACATTATTAAAAAGTGTTCATTCATATAAAATTATAATTATAAAAAAACTTAAAACTATGTATTTATATTATGATCAAAAATACCTGTCAATATTTATTTGCATATTATCGTTTCTATAATATTATTATATTTGTATTATTAATTACAAAAACATTACTAAAAAGTGTTCATTCATATATAATTATTATTATAAAAAAACTTTAAACTATGTATTTATATTATGATCAAAAAAACCTGTCAATATTTATTTGCATATTATCGTTTCTATAATATTATTATATTTGGATTATTAATTACAAAATCATTACTAAAAAGTGTTCATATATTATTATTATTATAAAAAACTTTAAAATATGTATTTATATTATAATAAAAAAACATGTGAATATTTATTTGCATATTATCCTCCCTATAATATTATTATATATGTATTATTAATAACAAAAACATTATTAAAAAGTGTTCATTCATATATAATTATTATTATAAAAATATTATAAAATATGTATTTATATTATGATCAAAAACATTTATATATATTTATTTGTATATTATCCTTCCTATAATATTATTATATATGTATTATTAATAACAAAAATATTATTAAAAAGTGTTCATTCATATATAATTATTATTATAAAAATATTATAAAATATGTATTTATATTATGATCAAAAACATTTATATATATTTATTTGTATATTATCCTTCCTATAATATTATTATATATGTATTATTAATAACAAAAACATCATTAAAAAGTGTTCATTCATATATAATTATTGTTATATAAAAATTATAAAATATGTATTTATATTATGATAAAAAAAACCTGTCAATATTTAATTGCATATTATCCTTACTATAATATTAATATATATGTATTATTATTATTAAAAACATTATTAAAAAGTGTTCATTCATATATAATTATAATTAAAAAAATATTATAAAATATGTATTTATATTATGATCAAAAACATTTTTATATATTTATTTGTATATTATCCTTCCTATAATATTATTATATGTATTATTCATAACAAAAACATTATTAAAAAGTTCTCATTCATATATAATTATAATTATAAAAAAACTTTAAACTATGTATTTATATTATGATCAAAAAAACCTGTCAATATTTATTTTCATATTATCGTTTCTATAATATTATTATATTTGTATTATTAATTACAAAAACATTACTAAAAAGTGTTCATTCATATATAATTATTAATATAAAAAACTTTTAAATATGTATTTATATTATGATAAAAAAAAAACTGTGAATATTTATTTGCATATTATCCTTCCTATAATATTATTATATATGTATTATTAATTACAAAAACATCATTAAAAAGTGTTCATTCATATATAATTATTATTATAAAAGTATTATAAAATATGTATTTATATTATGATCAAAAACATTTATATATAATTATTTGTATATTATCCTTCCTATAATATTATTATATATGTATTATTAATAACAAAAACATTATTAAAAAGTGTTCATTCATATATAATTATTATTATAAAAATATTATAAAATATGTATTTATATTATGATCAAAAACATTTATATATATTTATTTGTATATTATCCTTCCTATAATATTATTATATATGTATTATTCATAACAAAAACATTATTAAAAAGTGTTCATTCATATATTATTATTATTATAAAAATATTATAAAATATGTATTTATATTATGATCAAAAACATTTATATATATTTATTTGTATATTATCCTTCCTATAATATTATTATATATGTATTATTCATAACAAAAACATTATTAAAAAGTGTTCATTCATATATAATTATAATTATAAAAAAACTTTAAACTATGTATTTATATTATGATCAAAAAAACCTGTCAATATTTATTTTCATATTATCGTTTCTATAATATTATTATATTTGTATTATTAATTACAAAAACATTACTAAAAAGTGTTCATTCATATATAATTATTATTATAAAAAAACTTTAAACTATGTATTTATATTATGATCAAAAAAACCTGTCAATATTTTTTTGCATATTATCGTTTCTATAATATTATTATATTTGTATTACTAATTACAAAAACATTACTAAAAAGTGTTCATTCATATATTATTATTATTATAAAAAACTTTAAAATATGTATTTATATTATGATAAAAAAACCTGTGAATATTTATTTGCATATTATCCTTCCTATAATATTATTATATATGTATTATTAATAACAAAAACATTATTAAAAAGTGTTCATTCATATATAATTATTATTATAAAAATATTATAAAATATGTATTTATATTATGATCAAAAACATTTATATATATTTATTTGTATATTATCCTTCCTATAATATTATTATATATGTATTATTAATAACAAAAACATTATTCAAAAGTGTTCATTCATATATAATTATTATTATAAAAATATTATAAAATATGTATTTATATTATGATCAAAAACATTTATATATATTTATTTGTATATTATCCTTCCTATAATATTATTATATATGTATTATTAATAACAAAAACATCATTAAAAAGTGTTCATTCATATATAATTATTTTTATATAAAAATTATAAAATATGTATTTATATTATGATAAAAAAAACCTGTCAATATTTAATTGCATATTATCCTTACTATAATATTATTATATAAGTATTATTCATAACAAAAACATTATTAAAAAGTGTTCATTCATATATAATTATAATTATAAAAAAACATTAAACTATGTATTTATATTATGATCAAAAAAACCTGTCAATATTTATTTTCATATTATCGTTTCTATAATATTATTATATTTGTATTATTAATTACAAAAACATTACTAAAAAGTGTTCATTCATATATAATTATTATTATAAAAAACTTTAAAATATGTATTTATATTATGATAAAAAAACCTGTGAATATTTACTTGCATATTATCCTTACTATAATATTAATATATATGTATTATTATTATTAAAAACATTATTAAAAAGTGTTCATTCATATATAATTATAATTATAAAAATATTATAAAATATGTATTTATATTATGATCAAAAACATTTATATATATTTATTTGTATATTATCCTTCCTATAATATTATTATATATGTATTATTCATAACAAAAACATTATTAAAAAGTGTTCATTCATATATAATTATAATTATAAAAAAACTTTAAACTATGTATTTATATTATGATCAAAAAAACCTGTCAATATTTATTTTCATATTATCGTTTCTATAATATTATTATATTTGTATTATTAATTACAAAAACATTACTAAAAAGTGTTCATTCATATATAATTATTATTATAAAAAACTTTTAAATATGTATTTATATTATGATAAAAAAAAACTGTGAATATTTATTTGCATATTATCCTTCCTATAATATTATTATATATGTATTATTAATAACAAAAACATTATTCAAAAGTATTCATTCATATAAAATTATTATTATAAAAATATTATAAAATATGTATTTATATTATGATCAAAAACATTTATATATATTTATTTGTATATTATCCTTCCTATAATATTATTATATATGTATTATTAATAACAAAAACATCATTAAAAAGTGTTCATTCATATATAATTATTTTTATATAAAAATTTTAAAATATGTATTTATATTATGATAAAAAAAACCTGTCAATATTTAATTGCATATTATCCTTACTATAATATTAATATATATGTATTATTACTATTAAAAACATTATTAAAAAGTGTTCATTCATATATAATTATAATTATAAAAATATTATAAAATATGTATTTATATTATGATCAAAAACATTTATATATATTTATTTGTATATTATCCTTCCTATAATATTATTATATATGTATTATTCATAACAAAAACATTATTAAAAAGTGTTCATTCATATATTATTATTATTATAAAAATATTATAAAATATGTATTTATATTATGATCAAAAACATTTATATATATTTATTTGTATATTATCCTTCCTATAATATTATTATATATGTATTATTCATAACAAAAACATTATTAAAAAGTGTTCATTCATATATAATTATAATTATAAAAAAACTTTAAACTATGTATTTATATTATGATCAAAAAAACCTGTCAATATTTATTTTCATATTATCGTTTCTATAATATTATTATATTTGTATTATTAATTACAAAAACATTACTAAAAAGTGTTCATTCATATATAATTATTATTATAAAAAAACTTTAAACTATGTATTTATATTATGATCAAAAAAACCTGTCAATATTTTTTTGCATATTATCGTTTCTATAATATTATTATATTTGTATTACTAATTACAAAAACATTACTAAAAAGTGTTCATTCATATATTATTATTATTATAAAAAACTTTAAAATATGTATTTATATTATGATAAAAAAACCTGTGAATATTTATTTGCATATTATCCTTCCTATAATATTATTATATATGTATTATTAATAACAAAAACATTATTAAAAAGTGTTCATTCATATATAATTATTATTATAAAAATATTATAAAATATGTATTTATATTATGATCAAAAACATTTATATATATTTATTTGTATATTATCCTTCCTATAATATTATTATATATGTATTATTAATAACAAAAACATTATTCAAAAGTGTTCATTCATATATAATTATTATTATAAAAATATTATAAAATATGTATTTATATTATGATCAAAAACATTTATATATATTTATTTGTATATTATCCTTCCTATAATATTATTATATATGTATTATTAATAACAAAAACATCATTAAAAAGTGTTCATTCATATATAATTATTTTTATATAAAAATTATAAAATATGTATTTATATTATGATAAAAAAACCTGTCAATATTTAATTGCATATTATCCTTACTATAATATTATTATATAAGTATTATTCATAACAAAAACATTATTAAAAAGTGTTCATTCATATATAATTATAATTATAAAAAAACATTAAACTATGTATTTATATTATGATCAAAAAAACCTGTCAATATTTATTTTCATATTATCGTTTCTATAATATTATTATATTTGTATTATTAATTACAAAAACATTACTAAAAAGTGTTCATTCATATATAATTATTATTATAAAAAACTTTAAAATATGTATTTATATTATGATAAAAAAACCTGTGAATATTTACTTGCATATTATCCTTACTATAATATTAATATATATGTATTATTATTATTAAAAACATTATTAAAAAGTGTTCATTCATATATAATTATAATTATAAAAATATTATAAAATATGTATTTATATTATGATCAAAAACATTTATATATATTTATTTGTATATTATCCTTCCTATAATATTATTATATATGTATTATTCATAACAAAAACATTATTAAAAAGTGTTCATTCATATATAATTATAATTATAAAAAAACTTTAAACTATGTATTTATATTATGATCAAAAAAACCTGTCAATATTTATTTTCATATTATCGTTTCTATAATATTATTATATTTGTATTATTAATTACAAAAACATTACTAAAAAGTGTTCATTCATATATAATTATTATTATAAAAAACTTTTAAATATGTATTTATATTATGATAAAAAAAAACTGTGAATATTTATTTGCATATTATCCTTCCTATAATATTATTATATATGTATTATTAATAACAAAAACATTATTCAAAAGTATTCATTCATATAAAATTATTATTATAAAAATATTATAAAATATGTATTTATATTATGATCAAAAACATTTATATATATTTATTTGTATATTATCCTTCCTATAATATTATTATATATGTATTATTAATAACAAAAACATCATTAAAAAGTGTTCATTCATATATAATTATTTTTATATAAAAATTTTAAAATATGTATTTATATTATGATAAAAAAAACCTGTCAATATTTAATTGCATATTATCCTTACTATAATATTAATATATATGTATTATTACTATTAAAAACATTATTAAAAAGTGTTCATTCATATATAATTATAATTATAAAAATATTATAAAATATGTATTTATATTATGATCAAAAACATTTATATATATTTATTTGTATATTATCCTTCCTATAATATTATTATATATATGTATTATTAATAACAAAAACATTATTAAAAAGTGTTCATTCATATATAATTATAATTATAAAAAAACTTTAAACTATGTATTTATATTATGATCAAAAAAACCTGTCAATATTTATTTGCATATTATCGTTTCTATAATATTATTATATTTGTATTATTAATTACAAAAACATTACTAAAAAGTGTTCATTCATATATAATTATTATTATAAAAAAACTTTAAACTATGTATTTATATTATGATCAAAAAAAACCTGTGAATATTTATTTGCATATTATCCTTCCTATAATATTATTATATATGTATTATTAATAACAAAAACATTATTAAAAAGTGTTCATTCATATATAATTATTATTATAAAAATATTATAAAATATGTATTTATATTATGATCAAAAACATTTATATATATTTATTTGTATATTATCCTTCCTATAATATTATTATATGTGTATTATTAATAACAAAAACATCATTAAAAAGTGTTCATTCATATATAATTATTTTTATATAAAAATTATAAAATATGTATTTATATTATGATAAAAAAAAACCTGTCAATTTTTAATTGCATATTATCCTTACTATAATATTAATATATATGTATTATTATTATTAAAAACATTATTAAAAAGTGTTCATTCATATATAATTATAATTATAAAAATATTATAAAATATGTATTTATATTATGATCAAAAACATTTTTATATATTTATTTGTATATTATCCTTCCTATAATATTATTATATATGTATTATTCATAACAAAAACATTATTAAAAAGTGTTCATTCATATATAATTATAAAAAAACTTTAAACTATGTATTTATATTATGATCAAAAAAACCTGTCAATATTTATTTTTTTATTATCGTTTCTATAATATTATTATATTTGTATTATTAATTACAAAAACATTACTAAAAAGTGTTCATTCATATATAATTATTATTATAAAAAACTTTAAAATATGTATTTATATTATGATAAAAAAAACCTGTGAATATTTATTTGCATATTATCCTTCCTATAATATTATTATATATGTATTATTAATTACAAAAACATCATTAAAAATTGTTCATTCATATATAATTATTTTTATATAAAAATTTTAAAATATGTATTTATAATATGATAAAAAAAACCTGTCAATATTTAATTGCATATTATCCTTACTATAATATTAATATATATGTATTATTATTATTAAAATCATTATTAAAAAGTGTTCATCATATATTATTATAATTATAAAAATATTATAAAATATGTATTTATATTATGATCAAAAACATTTATATATATTTATTTGTATATTATCCTTCCTATAATATTATTATATATGTATTATTAATAACAAAAACATTATTAAAAAGTGTTCATTCATATATAATTATTATTATAAAAATATTATAAAATATGTATTTATATTATAATCAAAAACATTTAAATATATTTATTTGTATATTATCCTTCCTATAATATTATTATATATGTATTATTCATAACAAAAACATTATTAAAAAGTGTTCATTCATATATAATTATAATTATAAAAAAACTTTAAACTATGTATTTATATTATGATCAAAAAAACCTGTCAATATTTATTTGCATATTATCGTTTCTATAATATTATTATATTTGTATTATTAATTACAAAAACATTACTAAAAAGTGTTCATTCATATATAATTATTATTATAAAAAAACTTTAAACTATGTATTTATATTATGATCAATAAAACCTGTCAATATTTATTTGCATATTATCGTTTCTATAATATTATTATATTTGTATTATTAATTACAAAAACATTACTAAAAAGTGTTCATTCATATATTATTATTATTATAAAAAACTTTAAAATATGTATTTATATTATGATAAAAAAACCTGTGAATATTTATTTGCATATTATCCTTCCTATAATATTATTATATATGTATTATTAATAACAAAAACATTATTAAAAAGTGTTCATTCATATATAATTATTATTATAAAAATATTATAAAATATGTATTTATATTATGATCAAAAACATTTTTATATATTTATTTGTATATTATCCTTCCTATAATATTAATATATATGTATTATTAATAACAAAAACATTATTAAAAAGTGTTCATTCATATATTATTATTATTATAAAATTATTATAAAATATGTATTTATATTATGATCAAAAACATTTATATATATTTATTTGTATATTATACTTCCTATAATATTATTATATATGTATTATTCATAACAAAAACATTATTAAAAAGTGTTCATTCATATATAATTATAATTATAAAAAAACTTTAAACTATGTATTTATATTATGATCAAAAAAACCTGTCAATATTTATTTGCATATTATCGTTTCTATAATATTATTATATTTGTATTATTAATTACAAAAACATTACTAAAAAGTGTTCATTCATATATAATTATTATTATAAAAAAACTTTAAACTATGTATTTATATTATGATCAAAAAAACCTGTCAATATTTATTTGCATATTATCGTTTCTATAATATTATTATATTTGTATTATTAATTACAAAAACATTACTAAAAAGTGTTCATTCATATATAATTATTATTATAAAAAAACTTTAAACTATGTATTTATATTATGATCAAAAAAACCTGTCAATATTTATTTGCATATTATCTTTTCTATAATATTATTATATTTGGATTAACAATTACAAAAACATTACTAAAAAGTGTTCATATATTATTATTATTATAAAAAACTTTAAAATATGTATTTATATTATGATAAAAAACCTGTCAATATTTAATTGCATATTATCCTTACTATAATATTATTATATAAGTATTATTCATAACAAAAACATTATTAAAAAGTGTTCATTCATATATAATTATAATTATAAAAAAACATTAAACTATGTATTTATATTATGATAAAAAAAACCTGTCAATATTTATTTTCATATTATCGTTTCTATAATATTATTATATTTGTATTATTAATTACAAAAACATTACTAAAAAGTGTTCATTCATATATAATTATTATTATAAAAAACTTTAAAATATGTATTAATATTATGATAAAAAAAACCTGTGAATATTTATTTGCATATTATCCTTACTATAATATTAATATATATGTATTATTATTATTAAAAACATTATTAAAAAGTGTTCATTCATATATAATTATAATTATAAAAATATTATAAAATATGTATTTATATTATGATCAAAAACATTTATATATATTTATTTGTATATTATCCTTCCTATAAAATTATTATATATGTATTATTCATAACAATAACATTATTAAAAAGTGTTCATTCATATATAATTATAATTATAAAAAAACTTTAAACTATGTATTTATATTATGATCAAAAAAACCTGTCAATATTTATTTTCATATTATCGTTTCTATAATATTATTATATTTGTATTATTAATTACAAAAACATTACTAAAAAGTGTTCATTCATATATAATTATTATTATAAAAAACTTTTAAATATGTATTTATATTATGATAAAAAAAAACTGTGAATATTTATTTGCATATTATCCTTCCTATAATATTATTATATATGTATTATTAATTACAAAAACATCATTAAAAAGTGTTCATTCATATATAATTATTATTATAAAAATATTATAAAATATGTATTTATATTATGATCAAAAACATTTATATATATTTATTTGTATATTATCCTTCCTATAATATTATTATATATGTATTATTAATAACAAAAACATTATTCAAAAGTATTCATTCATATAAAATTATTATTATAAAAATATTATAAAATATGTATTTATATTATGATCAAAAACATTTATATATATTTATTTGTATATTATCCTTCCTATAATATTATTATATATGTATTATTAATAACAAAAACATCATTAAAAAGTGTTCATTCATATATAATTATTTTTATATAAAAATTTTAAAATATGTATTTTTATTATGATAAAAAAAACCTGTCAATATTTAATTGCATATTATCCTTACTATAATATTAATATATATGTATTATTACTATAAAAAACATTATTAAAAAGTGTTCATTCATATATAATTATAATTATAAAAATATTATAAAATATGTATTTATATTATGATCAAAAACATTTATATATATATTTATTTGTATATTATCCTTCCTATAATATTATTATATATGTATTATTAATAACAAAAACATTATTAAAAAGTGTTCATTCATATATAATTATAATTATAAAAAAACTTTAAACTATGTATTTATATTATGATCAAAAAAACCTGTCAATATTTATTTGCATATTATCGTTTCTATAATATTATTATATTTGTATTATTAATTACAAAAACATTACTAAAAAGTGTTCATTCATATATAATTATTATTATAAAAAAACTTTAAACTATGTATTTATATTATGACCAAAAAAAACCTGTGAATATTTATTTGCATATTATCCTTCCTATAATATTATTATATATGTATTATTAATAACAAAAACATTATTAAAAAGTGTTCATTCATATATAATTATTATTATAAAAATATTATAAAATATGTATTTATATTATGATCAAAAACATTTATATATATTTATTTGTATATTATCCTTCCTATAATATTATTATATATGTATTATTAATAACAAAAACATTATTCAAAAGTGTTCATTCATATATAATTATTATTGTAAAAATATTATAAAATATGTATTTATATTATGATCAAAAACATTTATATATATTTATTTGTATATTATCCTTCCTATAATATTATTATATATGTATTATTAATAACAAAAACATCATTAAAAAGTGTTCATTCATATATAATTATTTTTATATAAAAATTATAAAATATGTATTTATATTATGATAAAAAAAAACCTGTCAATATTTAATTGCATATTATCCTTACTATAATATTAATATATATGTATTATTATTATTAAAAACATTATTAAAAAGTGTTCATTCATATATAATTATAATTATAAAAATATTATAAAATATGTATTTATATTATGATCAAAAACATTTTTATATATTTATTTGTATATTATCCTTCCTATAATATTATTATATATGTATTATTCATAACAAAAACATTATTAAAAAGTGTTCATTCATATATAATTATAATTATAAAAAAACTTTAAACTATGTATTTATATTATGATCAAAAAAACCTGTCAATATTTATTTTCATATTATCGTTTCTATAATATTATTATATTTGTATTATTAATTACAAAAACATTACTAAAAAGTGTTCATTCATATATAATTATTATTATAAAAAACTTTAAAATATGTATTTACATTATGATAAAAAAAACCTGTGAATATTTATTTGCATATTATCCTTCCTATAATATTATTATATATGTATTATTATTATTAAAATCATTATTAAAAAGTGTTCATCATATATAATTATAATTATAAAAATATTATAAAATATGTATTTATATTATGATCAAAAACATTTATATATATTTATTTGTATATTATCCTTCCTATAATATTATTATATATGTATTATTAATAACAAAAACATTATTAAAAAGTGTTCATTCATATATAATTATTATTATAAAAATATAATAAAATATGTATTTATATTATAATCAAAAACATTTATATATATTTATTTGTATATTATCCTTCCTATAATATTATTATATATGTATTATTCATAACAAAAACATTATTAAAAAGTGTTCATTCATATATAATTATAATTATAAAAAAACTTTAAACTATGTATTTATATTATGATCAAAAAAACCTGTCAATATTTATTTGCATATTATCGTTTCTATAATATTATTATATTTGTATTATTAATTACAAAAACATTACTAAAAAGTGTTCATTCATATATAATTATTATTATAAAAAAACTTTAAACTATGTATTTATATTATGATCAAAAAAACCTGTCAATATTTATTTTCATATTATCGTTTCTATAATATTATTATATTTGTATTATTAATTACAAAAACATTACTAAAAAGTGTTCATTCATATATAATTATTATTATAAAAAACTTTTAAATATGTATTTATATTATGATAAAAAAAACTGTGAATATTTATTTGCATATTATCCTTCCTATAATATTATTATATATGTATTATTAATTACAAAAACATCATTAAAAAGTGTTCATTCATATTTAATTATTATTATAAAAATATTATAAAATATGTATTTATATTATGATCAAAAACATTTATATATATTTATTTGTATATTATCCTTCCTATAATATTATTATATATGTATTATTAATAACAAAAACATTATTCAAAAGTATTCATTCATATAAAATTATTATTATAAAAATATTATAAAATATGTATTTATATTATGATCAAAAACATTTATATATATTTATTTGTATATTATCCTTCCTATAATATTATTATATATGTATTATTAATAACAAAAACATCATTAAAAAGTGTTCATTCATATATAATTATTTTTATATAAAAATTTTAAAATATGTATTTATATTATGATAAAAAAAAACCTGTCAATATTTAATTGCATATTATCCTTACTATAATATTAATATATATGTATTATTATTATTAAAAACATTATTAAAAAGTGTTCATTCATATATAATTATAATTATAAAAATATTATAAAATATGTATTTTTTTATGATCAAAAACATTTATATATATTTATTTGTATATTATCCTTCCTATAATATTATTATATATGTATTATTAATAACAAAAACATTATTAAAAAGTGTTCATTCATATATAATTATTATTATAAAAATATTATAAAATATGTATTTATATTATGATCAAAAACATTTATATATATTTATTTGTATATTATCCTTCCTATAATATTATTATATATGTATTATTCATAACAAAAACATAATTAAAAAGTGTTCATTCATATATTATTATTATTATAAAAATATTATAAAATATGTATTTATATTATGATCAAAAACATTTATATATATTTATTTGTATATTATCCTTCCTATAATATTATTATATATGTATTATTCATAACAAAAACATTATTAAAAAGTGTTCATTCATATATAATTATAATTATAAAAAAACTTTAAACTATGTATTTATATTATGATCAAAAAAACCTGTCAATATTTATTTGCATATTATCGTTTCTATAATATTATTATATTTGTATTATTAATTACAAAAACATTACTAAAAAGTGTTCATTCATATATAATTATTATTATAAAAAAACTTTAAACTATGTATTTATATTATGATCAAAAAAACCTGTGAATATTTATTTGCATATTATCCTTCCTATAATATTATTATATATGTATTATTAATAACAAAAACATTATTAAAAAGTGTTCATTCATATATAATTATTATTATAAAAATATTATAAAATATGTATTTATATTATGATCAAAAACATTTATATATATTTATTTGTATATTATCCTTCCTATAATATTATTATATATGTATTATTAATAACAAAAACATTATTCAAAAGTGTTCATTCATATATAATTATTATTATAAAAATATTATAAAATATGTATTTATATTATGATCAAAAACATTTATATATATTTATTTGTATATTATCCTTCCTATAATATTATTATATATGTATTATTAATAACAAAAACATCATTAAAAAGTGTTCATTCATATATAATTATTTTTATATAAAAATTATAAAATATGTATTTATATTATAATAAAAAAAAACCTGTCAATATTTAATTGCATATTATCCTTACTATAATATTAATATATATGTATTATTATTATTAAAAACATTATTAAAAAGTGTTCATTCATATATAATTATAATTATAAAAATATTATAAAATATGTATTTATATTATGATCAAAAACATTTTTATATATTTATTTGTATATTATCCTTCCTATAATATTATTATATATGTATTATTCATAACAAAAACATTATTAAAAAGTGTTCATTCATATATAATTATAATTATAAAAAAACTTTAAACTATGTATTTATATTATGATCAAAAAAACCTGTCAATATTTATTTTCATATTATCGTTTCTATAATATTATTATATTTGTATTATTAATTACAAAAACATTACTAAAAAGTGTTCATTCATATATAATTATTATTATAAAAAAACTTTAAACTATGTATTTATATTATGATTAAAAAAACCTGTCAATATTTATTTGCATATTATCGTTTCTATAATATTATTATATTTGGATTATTAATTACAAAAACATTACTAAAAAGTGTTCATATATTATTATTATTATAAAAAACTTTAAAATATGTATTTATATTATGATAAAAAAACCTGTGAATATTTATTTGCATATTATCCTTCCTATAATATTGTTATATATGTATTATTAATAACAAAAACATTATTAAAAAGTGTTCATTCATATATAATTATTATTATAAAAATATTATAAAATATGTATTTATATTATGATCAAAAACATTTATATATATTTATTTGTATATTATCCTTCCTATAATATTATTATATATGTATTATTAATAACAAAAACATTATTCAAAAGTGTTCATTCATATATAATTATTATTATAAAAATATTATAAAATATGTATTTATATTATGATCAAAAACATTTATATATATTTATTTGTATATTATCCTTCCTATAGTATTATTATATATGTATTATTAATAACAAAAACATCATTAAAAAGTGTTCATTCATATATAATTATTTTTATATAAAAATTATAAAATGTGTATTTATTTTATGATAAAAAAAAACCTGTCAATATTTAATTGCATATTATCCTTACTATAATATTAATATATATGTATTATTATTATTAAAAACATTATTAAAAAGTGTTCATTCATATATAATTATAATTATAAAAATATTATAAAATATGTATTTATATTATGATCAAAAACATTTTTATATATTTATTTGTATATTATCCTACCTATAATATTATTATATATGTATTATTCATAACAAAAACATTATTAAAAAGTGTTCATTCATATATAATTATAATTATAAAAAAACTTTAAACTATGTATTTATATTATGATCAAAAAAACCTGTCAATATTTATTTGCATATTATCGTTTCTATAATATTATTATATTTGTATTATTAATTACAAAAACATTACTAAAAAGTGTTCATTCATATATAATTATTATTATAAAAAAACTTTAAACTATGTATTTATATTATGATCAAAAAAACCTGTCAATATTTTTTTGCATATTATTGTTTCTATAATATTATTATATTTGTATTATTAATTACAAAAACATTACTAAAAAGTGTTCATTCATATATTATTATTATTATAAAAAACTTTAAAATATGTATTTATATTATGATCAAAAAAACCTGTGAATATTTATTTGCATATTATCCTTCCTATAATATTATTATATATGTATTATTAATAACAAAAACATTATTAAAAAGTGTTCATTCATATATAATTATTATTATAAAAATATTATAAAATATGTATTTATATTATGATCAAAAACATTTATATATATTTATTTGTATATTATCCTTCCTATAATATTATTATATATGTATTATTAATAACAAAAACATTATTCAAAAGTGTTCATTCATATATAATTATTATTATAAAAATATTATAAAATATGTATTTATATTATGATCAAAAACATTTATATATATTTATTTGTATATTATCCTTCCTATAATATTATTATATATGTATTATTAATAACAAAAACATCATTAAAAAGTGTTCATTCATATATAATTATTTTTATATAAAAATTATAAAATATGTATTTATATTATGATAAAAAAACCTGTCAATATTTAATTGCATATTATCCTTACTATAATATTATTATATATGTATTATTCATAACAAAAACATTATTAAAAAGTGTTCATTCATATATAATTATAATTATAAAAAAACTTTAAACTATGTATTTATATTATGATCAAAAAAACCTGTCAATATTTATTTTCATATTATCGTTTCTATAATATTATTATATTTGTATTATTAATTACAAAAACATTACTAAAAAGTGTTCATTCATATATAATTATTATTATAAAAAACTTTAAAATATGTATTTATATTATGATAAAAAAAACCTGTGAATATTTATTTGCATATTATCCTTCCTATAATATTATTATATATGTATTATTAATTACAAAAACATCATTAAAAAGTGTTCATTCATATAAAATTATTTTTATATAAAAATTTTAAAATATGTATTTATATTATGATAAAAAAAACCTGTCAATATTTAATTGCATATTATCCTTACTATAATTTTAATATATATGTATTGTTATTATTAAAAACATTATTAAAAAGTGTTCATTCATATATAATTATAATTATAAAAATATTATAAAATATGTATTTATATTATGATCAAAAACATTTTTATATATTTATTTGTATATTATCCTTCCTATAATATTATTATATATGTATTATTAATAACAAAAACATTATTAAAAAGTGTTCATTCATATATAATTATTATTATAAAAATATTATAAAATATGTTTTTATATTATGATCAAAAACATTTATATATATTTATTTGTATATTATCCTTCCTATAATATTATTATATATGTATTATTAATAACAAAAACATTATTAAAAAGTGTTCATTCATATATTATTATTATTATAAAAATATTATAAAATATGTATTTATATTATGATCAAAAACATTTATATATATTTATTTGTATATTATCCTTTCTATAATATTATTATATATGTATTATTCATAACAAAAACATTATTAAAAAGTGTTCATTCATATATAATTATAATTATAAAAAAACTTTAAACTATGTATTTATATTATGATCAAAAAACCTGTCAATATTTATTTGCATATTATCGTTTCTATAATATTATTATATTTGTATTATTAATTACAAAAACATTACTAAAAAGTGTTCATTCATATATAATTATTATTATAAAAAAACTTTAAACTATGTATTTATATTATGTTCAAAAAAACCTGTCAATATCTATTTGCATATTATCGTTTCTATAATATTATTATATATGTATTATTAATTACAAAAACATCATTAAAAAGTGTTCATTCATATAAAATTATTTTTATATAAAAATTATAAAATATGTATTTATATTATGATCAAAAACATTTATATATATTTATTTGTATATTATCCTTCCTATAATATTATTATATATGTATTATTAATAACAAAAAAATTATTCAAAAGTGTTCATTCATATAAAATTATTATTATAAAAATATTATAAAATATGTATTTATATTATGATCAAAAACATTTATATATATTTATTTGTATATTATCCTTCCTATAATATTATTATATATGTATTATTAATAACAAAAACATCATTAAAAAGTGTTCATTCATATATAATTATTTTTATATAAAAATTTTAAAATATGTATTTATATTATGATAAAAAAAAACCTGTCAATATTTAATTGCATATTATCCTTACTATAATATTAATATATATGTATTATTATTATTAAAATCATTATTAAAAAGTGTTCATCATATATTATTATAATTATAAAAATATTATAAAATATGTATTTATATTATGATCAAAAACATTTATATATATTTATTTGTATATTATCCTTCCTATAATATTATTATATATGTATTATTAATAACAAAAACATTATTAAAAAGTGTTCATTCATATATAATTATTATTATAAAAATATTATAAAATATGTATTTATATTATAATCAAAAACATTTAAATATATTTATTTGTATATTATCCTTCCTATAATATTATTATATATGTATTATTCATAACAAAAACATTATTAAAAAGTGTTCATTCATATATAATTATAATTATAAAAAAACTTTAAACTATGTATTTATATTATGATCAAAAAAACCTGTCAATATTTATTTGCATATTATCGTTTCTATAATATTATTATATTTGTATTATTAATTACAAAAACATTACTAAAAAGTGTTCATTCATATATAATTATTATTATAAAAAAACTTTAAACTATGTATTTATATTATGATCAATAAAACCTGTCAATATTTATTTGCATATTATCGTTTCTATAATATTATTATATTTGTATTATTAATTACAAAAACATTACTAAAAAGTGTTCATTCATATATTATTATTATTATAAAAAACTTTAAAATATGTATTTATATTATGATAAAAAAACCTGTGAATATTTATTTGCATATTATCCTTCCTATAATATTATTATATATGTATTATTAATAACAAAAACATTATTAAAAAGTGTTCATTCATATATAATTATTATTATAAAAATATTATAAAATATGTATTTATATTATGATCAAAAACATTTTTATATATTTATTTGTATATTATCCTTCCTATAATATTAATATATATGTATTATTAATAACAAAAACATTATTAAAAAGTGTTCATTCATATATTATTATTATTATAAAATTATTATAAAATATGTATTTATATTATGATCAAAAACATTTATATATATTTATTTGTATATTATACTTCCTATAATATTATTATATATGTATTATTCATAACAAAAACATTATTAAAAAGTGTTCATTCATATATAATTATAATTATAAAAAAACTTTAAACTATGTATTTATATTATGATCAAAAAAACCTGTCAATATTTATTTGCATATTATCGTTTCTATAATATTATTATATTTGTATTATTAATTACAAAAACATTACTAAAAAGTGTTCATTCATATATTATTATTATTATAAAAAAACTTTAAACTATGTATTTATATTATGATCAAAAAAACCTGTCAATATTTATTTGCATATTATCGTTTCTATAATATTATTATATTTGTATTATTAATTACAAAAACATTACTAAAAAGTGTTCATTCATATATAATTATTATTATAAAAAAACTTTAAACTATGTATTTATATTATGATCAAAAAAACCTGTCAATATTTATTTGCATATTATCTTTTCTATAATATTATTATATTTGGATTAACAATTACAAAAACATTACTAAAAAGTGTTCATATATTATTATTATTATAAAAAACTTTAAAATATGTATTTATATTATGATAAAAAACCTGTCAATATTTAATTGCATATTATCCTTACTATAATATTATTATATAAGTATTATTCATAACAAAAACATTATTAAAAAGTGTTCATTCATATATAATTATAATTATAAAAAAACATTAAACTATGTATTTATATTATGATAAAAAAAACCTGTCAATATTTTTTTTTATATTATCGTTTCTATAATATTATTATATTTGTATTATTAATTACAAAAACATTACTAAAAAGTGTTCATTCATATATAATTATTATTATAAAAAACTTTAAAATATGTATTAATATTATGATAAAAAAAACCTGTGAATATTTATTTGCATATTATCCTTACTATAATATTAATATATATGTATTATTATTATTAAAAACATTATTAAAAAGTGTTCATTCATATATAATTATAATTATAAAAATATTATAAAATATGTATTTATATTATGATCAAAAACATTTATATATATTTATTTGTATATTATCCTTCCTATAAAATTATTATATATGTATTATTCATAACAATAACATTATTAAAAAGTGTTCATTCATATATAATTATAATTATAAAAAAACTTTAAACTATGTATTTATATTATGATCAAAAAAACCTGTCAATATTTATTTTCATATTATCGTTTCTATAATATTATTATATTTGTATTATTAATTACAAAAACATTACTAAAAAGTGTTCATTCATATATAATTATTATTATAAAAAACTTTTAAATATGTATTTATATTATGATAAAAAAAAACTGTGAATATTTATTTGCATATTATCCTTCCTATAATATTATTATATATGTATTATTAATTACAAAAACATCATTAAAAAGTGTTCATTCATATATAATTATTATTATAAAAATATTATAAAATATGTATTTATATTATGATCAAAAACATTTATATATATTTATTTGTATATTATCCTTCCTATAATATTATTATATATGTATTATTAATAACAAAAACATTATTCAAAAGTATTCATTCATATAAAATTATTATTATAAAAATATTATAAAATATGTATTTATATTATGATCAAAAACATTTATATATATTTATTTGTATATTATCCTTCCTATAATATTATTATATATGTATTATTAATAACAAAAACATCATTAAAAAGTGTTCATTCATATATAATTATTTTTATATAAAAATTTTAAAATATGTATTTTTATTATGATAAAAAAAACCTGTCAATATTTAATTGCATATTATCCTTACTATAATATTAATATATATGTATTATTACTATAAAAAACATTATTAAAAAGTGTTCATTCATATATAATTATAATTATAAAAATATTATAAAATATGTATTTATATTATGATCAAAAACATTTATATATATATTTATTTGTATATTATCCTTCCTATAATATTATTATATATGTATTATTAATAACAAAAACATTATTAAAAAGTGTTCATTCATATATAATTATAATTATAAAAAAACTTTAAACTATGTATTTATATTATGATCAAAAAAACCTGTCAATATTTATTTGCATATTATCGTTTCTATAATATTATTATATTTGTATTATTAATTACAAAAACATTACTAAAAAGTGTTCATTCATATATAATTATTATTATAAAAAAACTTTAAACTATGTATTTATATTATGACCAAAAAAAACCTGTGAATATTTATTTGCATATTATCCTTCCTATAATATTATTATATATGTATTATTAATAACAAAAACATTATTAAAAAGTGTTCATTCATATATAATTATTATTATAAAAATATTATAAAATATGTATTTATATTATGATCAAAAACATTTATATATATTTATTTGTATATTATCCTTCCTATAATATTATTATATATGTATTATTAATAACAAAAACATTATTCAAAAGTGTTCATTCATATATAATTATTATTGTAAAAATATTATAAAATATGTATTTATATTATGATCAAAAACATTTATATATATTTATTTGTATATTATCCTTCCTATAATATTATTATATATGTATTATTAATAACAAAAACATCATTAAAAAGTGTTCATTCATATATAATTATTTTTATATAAAAATTATAAAATATGTATTTATATTATGATAAAAAAAAACCTGTCAATATTTAATTGCATATTATCCTTACTATAATATTAATATATATGTATTATTATTATTAAAAACATTATTAAAAAGTGTTCATTCATATATAATTATAATTATAAAAATATTATAAAATATGTATTTATATTATGATCAAAAACATTTTTATATATTTATTTGTATATTATCCTTCCTATAATATTATTATATATGTATTATTCATAACAAAAACATTATTAAAAAGTGTTCATTCATATATAATTATAATTATAAAAAAACTTTAAACTATGTATTTATATTATGATCAAAAAAACCTGTCAATATTTATTTTCATATTATCGTTTCTATAATATTATTATATTTGTATTATTAATTACAAAAACATTACTAAAAAGTGTTCATTCATATATAATTATTATTATAAAAAACTTTAAAATATGTATTTACATTATGATAAAAAAAACCTGTGAATATTTATTTGCATATTATCCTTCCTATAATATTATTATATATGTATTATTATTATTAAAATCATTATTAAAAAGTGTTCATCATATATAATTATAATTATAAAAATATTATAAAATATGTATTTATATTATGATCAAAAACATTTATATATATTTATTTGTATATTATCCTTCCTATAATATTATTATATATGTATTATTAATAACAAAAACATTATTAAAAAGTGTTCATTCATATATAATTATTATTATAAAAATATAATAAAATATGTATTTATATTATAATCAAAAACATTTATATATATTTATTTGTATATTATCCTTCCTATAATATTATTATATATGTATTATTCATAACAAAAACATTATTAAAAAGTGTTCATTCATATATAATTATAATTATAAAAAAACTTTAAACTATGTATTTATATTATGATCAAAAAAACCTGTCAATATTTATTTGCATATTATCGTTTCTATAATATTATTATATTTGTATTATTAATTACAAAAACATTACTAAAAAGTGTTCATTCATATATAATTATTATTATAAAAAAACTTTAAACTATGTATTTATATTATGATCAAAAAAACCTGTCAATATTTATTTTCATATTATCGTTTCTATAATATTATTATATTTGTATTATTAATTACAAAAACATTACTAAAAAGTGTTCATTCATATATAATTATTATTATAAAAAACTTTTAAATATGTATTTATATTATGATAAAAAAAACTGTGAATATTTATTTGCATATTATCCTTCCTATAATATTATTATATATGTATTATTAATTACAAAAACATCATTAAAAAGTGTTCATTCATATTTAATTATTATTATAAAAATATTATAAAATATGTATTTATATTATGATCAAAAACATTTATATATATTTATTTGTATATTATCCTTCCTATAATATTATTATATATGTATTATTAATAACAAAAACATTATTCAAAAGTATTCATTCATATAAAATTATTATTATAAAAATATTATAAAATATGTATTTATATTATGATCAAAAACATTTATATATATTTATTTGTATATTATCCTTCCTATAATATTATTATATATGTATTATTAATAACAAAAACATCATTAAAAAGTGTTCATTCATATATAATTATTTTTATATAAAAATTTTAAAATATGTATTTATATTATGATAAAAAAAAACCTGTCAATATTTAATTGCATATTATCCTTACTATAATATTAATATATATGTATTATTATTATTAAAAACATTATTAAAAAGTGTTCATTCATATATAATTATAATTATAAAAATATTATAAAATATGTATTTTTTTATGATCAAAAACATTTATATATATTTATTTGTATATTATCCTTCCTATAATATTATTATATATGTATTATTAATAACAAAAACATTATTAAAAAGTGTTCATTCATATATAATTATTATTATAAAAATATTATAAAATATGTATTTATATTATGATCAAAAACATTTATATATATTTATTTGTATATTATCCTTCCTATAATATTATTATATATGTATTATTCATAACAAAAACATAATTAAAAAGTGTTCATTCATATATTATTATTATTATAAAAATATTATAAAATATGTATTTATATTATGATCAAAAACATTTATATATATTTATTTGTATATTATCCTTCCTATAATATTATTATATATGTATTATTCATAACAAAAACATTATTAAAAAGTGTTCATTCATATATAATTATAATTATAAAAAAACTTTAAACTATGTATTTATATTATGATCAAAAAAACCTGTCAATATTTATTTGCATATTATCGTTTCTATAATATTATTATATTTGTATTATTAATTACAAAAACATTACTAAAAAGTGTTCATTCATATATAATTATTATTATAAAAAAACTTTAAACTATGTATTTATATTATGATCAAAAAAACCTGTGAATATTTATTTGCATATTATCCTTCCTATAATATTATTATATATGTATTATTAATAACAAAAACATTATTAAAAAGTGTTCATTCATATATAATTATTATTATAAAAATATTATAAAATATGTATTTATATTATGATCAAAAACATTTATATATATTTATTTGTATATTATCCTTCCTATAATATTATTATATATGTATTATTAATAACAAAAACATTATTCAAAAGTGTTCATTCATATATAATTATTATTATAAAAATATTATAAAATATGTATTTATATTATGATCAAAAACATTTATATATATTTATTTGTATATTATCCTTCCTATAATATTATTATATATGTATTATTAATAACAAAAACATCATTAAAAAGTGTTCATTCATATATAATTATTTTTATATAAAAATTATAAAATATGTATTTATATTATAATAAAAAAAAACCTGTCAATATTTAATTGCATATTATCCTTACTATAATATTAATATATATGTATTATTATTATTAAAAACATTATTAAAAAGTGTTCATTCATATATAATTATAATTATAAAAATATTATAAAATATGTATTTATATTATGATCAAAAACATTTTTATATATTTATTTGTATATTATCCTTCCTATAATATTATTATATATGTATTATTCATAACAAAAACATTATTAAAAAGTGTTCATTCATATATAATTATAATTATAAAAAAACTTTAAACTATGTATTTATATTATGATCAAAAAAACCTGTCAATATTTATTTTCATATTATCGTTTCTATAATATTATTATATTTGTATTATTAATTACAAAAACATTACTAAAAAGTGTTCATTCATATATAATTATTATTATAAAAAAACTTTAAACTATGTATTTATATTATGATTAAAAAAACCTGTCAATATTTATTTGCATATTATCGTTTCTATAATATTATTATATTTGGATTATTAATTACAAAAACATTACTAAAAAGTGTTCATATATTATTATTATTATAAAAAACTTTAAAATATGTATTTATATTATGATAAAAAAACCTGTGAATATTTATTTGCATATTATCCTTCCTATAATATTGTTATATATGTATTATTAATAACAAAAACATTATTAAAAAGTGTTCATTCATATATAATTATTATTATAAAAATATTATAAAATATGTATTTATATTATGATCAAAAACATTTATATATATTTATTTGTATATTATCCTTCCTATAATATTATTATATATGTATTATTAATAACAAAAACATTATTCAAAAGTGTTCATTCATATATAATTATTATTATAAAAATATTATAAAATATGTATTTATATTATGATCAAAAACATTTATATATATTTATTTGTATATTAACCTTCCTATAGTATTATTATATATGTATTATTAATAACAAAAACATCATTAAAAAGTGTTCATTCATATATAATTATTTTTATATAAAAATTATAAAATGTGTATTTATTTTATGATAAAAAAAAACCTGTCAATATTTAATTGCATATTATCCTTACTATAATATTAATATATATGTATTATTATTATTAAAAACATTATTAAAAAGTGTTCATTCATATATAATTATAATTATAAAAATATTATAAAATATGTATTTATATTATGATCAAAAACATTTTTATATATTTATTTGTATATTATCCTACCTATAATATTATTATATATGTATTATTCATAACAAAAACATTATTAAAAAGTGTTCATTCATATATAATTATAATTATAAAAAAACTTTAAACTATGTATTTATATTATGATCAAAAAAACCTGTCAATATTTATTTGCATATTATCGTTTCTATAATATTATTATATTTGTATTATTAATTACAAAAACATTACTAAAAAGTGTTCATTCATATATAATTATTATTATAAAAAAACTTTAAACTATGTATTTATATTATGATCAAAAAAACCTGTCAATATTTTTTTGCATATTATTGTTTCTATAATATTATTATATTTGTATTATTAATTACAAAAACATTACTAAAAAGTGTTCATTCATATATTATTATTATTATAAAAAACTTTAAAATATGTATTTATATTATGATCAAAAAAACCTGTGAATATTTATTTGCATATTATCCTTCCTATAATATTATTATATATGTATTATTAATAACAAAAACATTATTAAAAAGTGTTCATTCATATATAATTATTATTATAAAAATATTATAAAATATGTATTTATATTATGATCAAAAACATTTATATATATTTATTTGTATATTATCCTTCCTATAATATTATTATATATGTATTATTAATAACAAAAACATTATTCAAAAGTGTTCATTCATATATAATTATTATTATAAAAATATTATAAAATATGTATTTATATTATGATCAAAAACATTTATATATATTTATTTGTATATTATCCTTCCTATAATATTATTATATATGTATTATTAATAACAAAAACATCATTAAAAAGTGTTCATTCATATATAATTATTTTTATATAAAAATTATAAAATATGTATTTATATTATGATAAAAAAACCTGTCAATATTTAATTGCATATTATCCTTACTATAATATTATTATATATGTATTATTCATAACAAAAACATTATTAAAAAGTGTTCATTCATATATAATTATAATTATAAAAAAACTTTAAACTATGTATTTATATTATGATCAAAAAAACCTGTCAATATTTATTTTCATATTATCGTTTCTATAATATTATTATATTTGTATTATTAATTACAAAAACATTACTAAAAAGTGTTCATTCATATATAATTATTATTATAAAAAACTTTAAAATATGTATTTATATTATGATAAAAAAAACCTGTGAATATTTATTTGCATATTATCCTTCCTATAATATTATTATATATGTATTATTAATTACAAAAACATCATTAAAAAGTGTTCATTCATATAAAATTATTTTTATATAAAAATTTTAAAATATGTATTTATATTATGATAAAAATAACCTGTCAATATTTAATTGCATATTATCCTTACTATAATTTTAATATATATGTATTGTTATTATTAAAAACATTATTAAAAAGTGTTCATTCATATATAATTATAATTATAAAAATATTATAAAATATGTATTTATATTATGATCAAAAACATTTTTATATATTTATTTGTATATTATCCTTCCTATAATATTATTATATATGTATTATTAATAACAAAAACATTATTAAAAAGTGTTCATTCATATATTATTATTATTATAAAAATATTATAAAATATGTATTTATATTATGATCAAAAACATTTATATATATTTATTTGTATATTATCCTTTCTATAATATTATTATATATGTATTATTCATAACAAAAACATTATTAAAAAGTGTTCATTCATATATAATTATAATTATAAAAAAACTTTAAACTATGTATTTATATTATGATCAAAAAACCTGTCAATATTTATTTGCATATTATCGTTTCTATAATATTATTATATTTGTATTATTAATTACAAAAACATTACTAAAAAGTGTTCATTCATATATAATTATTATTATAAAAAAACTTTAAACTATGTATTTATATTATGTTCAAAAAAACCTGTCAATATCTATTTGCATATTATCGTTTCTATAATATTATTATATATGTATTATTAATTACAAAAACATCATTAAAAAGTGTTCATTCATATAAAATTATTTTTATATAAAAATTATAAAATATGTATTTATATTATGATCAAAAACATTTATATATATTTATTTGTATATTATCCTTCCTATAATATTATTATATATGTATTATTAATAACAAAAAAATTATTCAAAAGTGTTCATTCATATAAAATTATTATTATAAAAATATTATAAAATATGTATTTATATTATGATCAAAAACATTTATATATATTTATTTGTATATTATCCTTCCTATAATATTATTATATATGTATTATTAATAACAAAAACATCATTAAAAAGTGTTCATTCATATATAATTATTTTTATATAAAAATTTTAAAATATGTATTTATATTATGATAAAAAAAAACCTGTCAATATTTAATTGCATATTATCCTTACTATAATATTAATATATATGTATTATTATTATTAAAAACATTATTAAAAAGTGTTCATTCATATATAATTATAATCATAAAAATATTATAAAATATGTATTTATATTATGATCAAAAACATTTATATATATTTATTTGTATATTATCCTTCCTATAATATCATTATATATGTATTATTAATAACAAAATCATTATTAAAAAGTGTTCATTTATATATAATTATTATTATAAAAATATTATAAAATATGTATTTATATTATGATCAAAAACATTTATATATATTTATTTGTATATTATCCTTCCTATAATATTATTATATATGTATTATTCATAACAAAAACATTATTAAAAAGTGTTCATTCATATATAATTATTTTTATAAAAATATTATAAAATATGTATTTATATTATGATCAAAAACATTTATATATATTTATTTGTATATTATCCTTCCTATAATATTATTATATATGTATTATTCATAACAAAAACATTATTAAAAAGTGTTCATTCATATATAATTATTATTATAAAAAAACTTTAAACTATGTATTTATATTATGATCAAAAAAACCTGTCAATATTTATTTCCATATTATCGTTTCTATAATATTATTATATTTGGATTATTAATTACAAAAACATTACTAAAAAGTGTTCATTCATATATTATTATTATTATAAAAAACTTTAAAATATGTATTTATATTATGATAAAAAAACCTGTGAATATTTATTTGCATATTATTCTTCCTATAATATTATTATATATGTATTATTAATAACAAAAACATTATTAAAAAGTGTTCATTCATATATAATTATTATTATAAAAATATTATAAAATATGTATTTATATTATGATCAAAAACATTTATATATATTTATTTGTATATTATCCTTCCTATAATATTATTATATATATATTATTAATAACAAAAACATTATTCAAAAGTGTTCATTCATATATAATTATTATTATAAAAATATTATAAAATATGTATTTATATTATGATCAAAAACATTTATATATATTTATTTGTATATTATCCTTCCTATAATATTATTATATATGTATTATTAATAACAAAAACATCATTAAAAAGTGTTCATTCATATATAATTATTTTTATATAAAAATTATAAAATATGTATTTATATTATTATAAAAAAAACCTGTCAATATTTAATTGCTTATTATCCTTACTATAATATTAATATATATGTATTATTATTATTAAAAACATTATTAAAAAGTGTTCATTCATATATAATTATAATTATAAAAATATTATAAAATATGTATTTATATTATGATCAAAAACATTTATATATATTTATTTGTATATTATCCTTCCTATAATATTATTATATATGTATTATTCATAACAAAAACATTATTAAAAAGTGTTCATTCATATATAATTATAATTATAAAAAAACTTTAAACTATGTATTTATATTATGATCAAAAAAACCTATCAATATTTATTTGCATATTATCGTTTCTATAATATTATTATATTTGTATTATTAATTACAAAAACATAACTAAAAAGTGTTCATTCATATATAATTATTATTATAAAAAAACTTTAAACTATGTATTTATATTATGATCAAAAAAACCTGTCAATATTTATTTGCATATTATCGTTTCTATAATATTATTATATTTGTATTATTAATTACAAAAACATTACTAAAAAGTGTTCATTCATATATTATTATTATTATAAAAAACTTTAAAATATGTATTTATATTATGATAAAAAAACCTGTGAATATTTATTTGCATATTATCCTTCCTATAATATTATTATATATGTATTATTAATAACAAAAACATTATTAAAAAGTGTTCATTCATATATAATTATTATTATAAAAATATTATAAAATATGTATTTATATTATGATCAAAAACATTTATATATATTTATTTGTATATTATCCTTCCTAAAATATTATTATATATGTATTATTAATAACAAAAACATTATTCAAAAGTGTTCATTCATATATAATTATTATTATAAAAATATTATAAAATATGTATTTATATTATGATCAAAAACATTTATATATATTTATTTGTATATTATCCTTCCTATAATGTTATTATATATGTATTATTCATAACAAAAACATCATTAAAAAGTGTTCATTCATATATAATTATTTTTATATAAAAATTATAAAATATGTATTTATATTATGATAAAAAAAACCTGTCAATATTTAATTGCATATTATCCTTACTATAATATTAATATATATGTATTATTATTATTAAAAACATTATTAAAAAGTGTTCATTCATATATAATTATAATTATAAAAATATTATAAAATATGTATTTATTGTATGATCAAAAACATTTTTATATATTTATTTGTATATTATCCTTCCTATAATATTATTATATATGTATAATTCATAACAAAAACATTATTAAAAAGTGTTCATTCATATATAATTATAATTATAAAAAAACTTTAAACTATGTATTTATATTATGATCAAAAAAACCTGTCAATATTTATTTGCATATTATTGTTTCTTTAATATTATTATATTTGTATTATTAATTACAAAAACATTACTAAAAAGTGTTCATTCATATATAATTATTATTATAAAAAGATTTAAAATATGTATTTATATTATGATAAAAAAAACCTGTCAATATTTAATTGCATATTATCCTTCCTATAATATTAATATATAATGTATTATTATTATTAAAAACATTATTAAAAAGTTTTCATTCATATATAATTATAATTATAAAAAATATTATAAAATATGTATTTATATTATGATCAAAAACATTTATATATATTTATTTGTATATTATCCTTCCTATAATATTATTATATATGTATTATTAATAACAAAAACATTATTAAAAAGTGTTCATTCATATATAATTATTATTATAAAAATATTATAATATATGTATTTATATTATGATCAAAAACATTTATATATATTTATTTGTATATTATCCTTCCTATAATATTATTATATATGTATTATTAATAACAAAAACATTATTAAAAAGTGTTCATTCATATATAATTATAATTATAAAAATATTATAAAATATGTATTTATATTATGATCAAAAATATTTATATATATTTATTTGTATATTATCCTTCCTATAATATTATTATATATGTATTATTAATAACAAAAACATTATTAAAAAGTGTTCATTCATATATAATTATTATTATAAAAATATTATAAAATATGTATTTATATTATGATCAAAACATTTATATATATTTATTTGTATATTATCCTTCCTATAATATTATAATATATGTATTATTCATAACAAAAACATCATTAAAAAGTGTTCATTCATATATAATTATTTTTATATAAAAATTATAAAATATGTATTTAATATTATGATAAAAAAAACCTGTCAATATTTAATTGCATATTATCCTTACTATAATATTAATATATATGTATTAGTATTATTAAAAACATTATTAAAAAGTGTTCATTCATATATAATTATAATTATAAAACATATTATAAAATATGTATTTATATTATGATCAAAAACATTTTTATATATTTATTTGTATATTATCCTTCCTATAATATTATTATATATGTATTATTCATAACAAAAACATTATTAAAAGTGTTCATCATATATAATTATAATTATAAAAAAACTTTAAACTATGTATTATATTATGATCAAAAAAACCTGTCAATATTTATTTGCATATTATGTTTCTTTAATATTATTATATTTGTATTATTTAATTACAAAAAAACATTACTAAAAGTGTTCATTCATATATAATTATTATTATAAAAGATTTAAAATATGTATTTATATTATGATAAAAAAAAACCTGTCAATATTTAATTGCATATTATCCTTCCTATAATATTAATATATAATGTATTATTATTATTAAAAACATTATTAAAAAGTTTTCATTCATATATAATTATAATTATAAAAAATATTATAAAATATGTATTTATATTATGATCAAAAACATTTATATATATTTATTTGTATATTATCCTTCCTATAATATTATTATATATGTATTATTAATAACAAAAACATTATTATAAAAGTGTTCATTCATATATAATTATTATTATAAAAATATTATAAAATATGTATTTATATTATGATCAAAAACATTTATATATATTTATTTGTATATTATCCTTCCTATAATATTATTATATATGTATTATTAATAACAAAAACATCATTAAAAAGTGTTCATTCATATATAATTATTTTTATATAAAAATTATAAAATATGTATTTATATTATTATAAAAAAAACCTGTCAATATTTAATTGCTTATTATCCTTACTATAATATTAAATATATATGTATTATTATTATTAAAAAACATTATTAAAAAGTGTTCATTCATATATAATTATAATTATAAAAATATTATAAAATATGTATTTATATTATGATTAAAAACATTTTTATATATTTATTTGTATATTATCCTTCCTATAATATTATTATATATGTATTATTCATAACAAAAACATTATTAAAAAGTGTTCATTCATATATAAATATAATTATAAAAAAACTTTAAACTATGTATTTATATTATGATCAAAAAAACCTGTCAATATTTATTTTCATATTATCGTTTCTATAATATTATTATATTTGTATTATTAATTACAAAAAACATTACTAAAAAGTGTTTATTCATATATAATTATTAAAAAAAATTTTAAATATGTATTTATACTATGATAAAAAAACCTGTGAATATTTATTTGCATATTATCCTTCCTATAATATTATTATATATGTATTATTAATTACAAAAACATCATTAAAAGTGTTCATTCATATATAATTATTTTTATATAAAAATTTTAAAATATGTATTTATATTATGATAAAAAAAACCTGTCAATATTTAATTGCATATTATCCTTACTATAATATTAATATATATGTATTATTATTATTAAAAACATTATTAAAAAGTGTTCATTCATATATAATTATAATTATAAAAATATTATAAAATATGTTTTTATATTATGATCAAAAACATTTATATATATTTATTTGTATATTATCCTTCCTATAATATTATTATATATGTATTATTCATAACAAAAACATTATTAAAAAGTGTTCATTCATATATTATTATTATTATAAAAATATTATAAAATATGTATTTATATTATGATCAAAAACATTTATATATATTTATTTGTATATTATCCTTCCTATAATATTATTATATATGTATTAATCATAACAAAAACATTATTAAAAAGTGTTCATTCATATATAATTATAATTATAAAAAAACTTTAACTATGTATTTATATTATGATCAAAAAACCTGTCAATATTTAATTGCATATTATCCTTACTATAATATTAATATATATGTATTATTATTATTAAAAACATTATTAAAAAGTGTTCATTCATATATAATTATAATTATAAAAATATTATAAAATATGTATTTATATTATGATCAAAAACATTTATATATATTTATTTGTATATTATCCTTCCTATAATATTATTATATATGTATTATTCATAACAAAAACATTATTAAAAAGTGTTCATTCATATATAATTATAATTATAAAAAAACTTTAAACTATGTATTTATATTATGATCAAAAAAACCTATCAATATTTATTTGCATATTATCGTTTCTATAATATTATTATATTTGTATTATTTATTACAAAAACATAACTAAAAAGTGTTCATTCATATATAATTATTATTATAAAAAAACTTTAAACTATGTATTTATATTATGATCAAAAAAACCTGTCAATATTTATTTGCATATTATCGTTTCTATAATATTATTATATTTGTATTATTAATTACAAAAACATTACTAAAAAGTGTTCATTCATATATTATTATTATTATAAAAAACTTTAAAATATGTATTTATATTATGATAAAAAAACCTGTGAATATTTATTTGCATATTATCCTTCCTATAATATTATTATATATGTATTATTAATAACAAAAACATTATTAAAAAGTGTTCATTCATATATAATTATTATTATAAAAATATTATAAAATATGTATTTATATTATGATCAAAAACATTTATATATATTTATTTGTATATTATCCTTCCTATAATATTATAATATATGTATTATTAATAACAAAAACATTATTAAAAAGTGTTCATTCATATATTATTATTATTATAAAAATATTATAAAATATGTATTTATATTATGATCAAAAACATTTATATATATTTATTTGTATATTATCCTTTCTATAATATTATTATATATGTATTATTCATAACAAAAAGATTATTAAAAAGTCTTCATTCATATATAATTATAATTATAAAAAAACTTTAAACTATGTATTTATATTATGATCAAAAAACCTGTCAATATTTATTTGCATATTATCGTTTCTATAATATTATTATATTTGTATTATTAATTACAAAAACATTACTAAAAAGTGTTCATTCATATATAATTATTATTATAAAAAACTTTTAAATATGTATTTATATTATGATAAAAAAAAACTGTGAATATTTATTAGCATATTATCCTTCCTGTAATATTATTATATATGTATTATTAATTACAAAAACATCATTAAAAAGTGTTCATTCATATATAATTATTATTATAAAAATATTATAAAATATGTATTTATATTATGATCAAAAACATTTATATATATTTATTTGTATATTATCCTTCCTATAATATTATTATATATGTATTATTAATAACAAAAACATTATTCAAAAGTATTCATTCATATAAAATTATTATTATAAAAATATTATAAAATATGTATTTATATTATGATCAAAAACATTTATATATATTTATTTGTATATTATCCTTCCTATAATATTATTATATATGTATTATTAATAACAAAAACATCATTAAAAAGTGTTCATTCATATATAATTATTTTTATATAAAAATTATCAAAATATGTATTTATATTATTATAAAAAAAACCTGTCAATATTTAATTGCATATTATCCTTACTATAATATTAATATATATGTATTATTATTATTAAAAACATTATTAAAAAGTGTTCATTCATATATAATTATAATTATAAAAATATTATAAAATATGTATTTATATTATGATCAAAAACATTTATATATATTTATTTGTATATTATCCTTCCTATAATATTATTATATATGTATTATTAATAACAAAAACATTATTCAAAAGTGTTCATTCATATATAATTATAATTATAAAAATATTATAAAATATGTATTTATATTATGATCAAAAACATTTATATATATTTATTTGTATATTATCCTTCCTATAATATTATTATATATGTATTATTAATAACAAAAACATCATTAAAAAGTGTTCATTCATATAAAATTATTTTTATATAAAAATTTTGAAATATGTATTTATATTATGATAAAAAAAACCTGTCAATATTTAATTGCATATTATCCTTACTATAATATTAATATATATGTATTATTATTATTAAAAACATCATTTAAAAAGTGTTCATTCATATATAATTATTTTTATATAAAAATTTTAAAATATGTATTAATATTATGATAAAAAAAACCTGTCAATATTTAATTGCATATTATCCTTACTATAATATTAATATATATGTATTATTATTATTAAAAACATTATTAAAAAGTGTTCATTCATATATAATTATAATTATAAAAATATTATGAAATAGGTTTTTATATTATGATCAAAAACATTTATATATATTTATTTGTATATTATCCTTCCTATAATATTATTATATATGTATTATTCATAACAAAAACATTATTGAAAAGTGTTCATTCATATATAATTATAATTATAAAAAAACTTTAAACTATGTATTTATATTATGATCAAAAAAACCTGTCAATATTTATTTGCATATTATCGTTTCTATAATATTATTATATTTGTATTATTAATTACAAAAACATTACTAAAAAGTGTTCATTCATATATTATTATTATTATAAAAAACTTTAAAATATGTATTTATATTATGATAAAAAAACCTGTGAATATTTATTTGCATATTATCCTTCCTATAATATTTTTTGTGACTTGTTTTTGACTTGTTCACAGTGCCCGTGTATGAGCCAGTCCTATACCGGTTAGACCCGGCTATTGGCCTAGTGGTTTCCCCGACCTTATCGCAGACCCTGGAACTTTACCCAGCCATTGTAGGCTGAGCTATCCCCGGCAAACGGTTGCGACTGCTGCACTTTTAATTAATATATTTTTTTCCAGTGCAGAAAATTTCGTCGCAAGATGGCGCCTGCGAACAGGGACTATGGTTGGCAGTGGTGCTGAGTTGCTGACGTATTAACGGCGCCCGAACAAAATAATTTTATTTGTGCAGATTTGCTGCGGACTTGTGCAGATTGGCTGCGGACCTGAACTGTTGAGCAGAGTTTTAGGCAGACCTGCTGTGATTTTATAGTCGGTTGAGTAGGCCTAACCTGTTTTCTGTTACAGCGTGGTGCGTTGTGAACCCTAATTTATTTAGTGGTTGTGTACATAGATATTAGTTAGTAATTTTAATTTTGCTAATTAATTGAGCCTTATCATTGAATATTATTTGAGTGAGAACCCTTATTGTGTATTTGTGGTAATATTATAGGAAGGATAATATACAAATAAATATATAAAAATGTTTTTGATCATAATATAAATACATATTTTATAATATTTTTATAATTATAATTATATATGAATGAACACTTTTTAATAATGTTTTTAATAATAATAATACATATATATTAATATTATAGTAAGGATAATATGCAATTAAATATTGACAGGTTTTTTTTATCATAATATAAATACATATTTTATAATTTTTATATAAAAATAATTATATATGAATGAACACTTTTTAATGATGTTTTTGTTATTAATAATACATATATAATAATATTATAGGAAGGATAATATACAAATAAATATATATAAATGTTTTTGATCATAATATAAATACATATTTTATAATATTTTTATAATAATAATTATATATGAATGAACACTTTTGAATAATGTTTTTGTTATTAATAATACATATATAATAATATTATAGGAAGGATAATATACAAATAAATATATATAAATGTTTTTGATCATAATATAAATACATATTTTATAATATTTTTATAATAATAATTATATATGAATGAACACTTTTTAATAATGTTTTTGTTATTAATAATACATATATAATAATATTATAGGAAGGATAATATGCAAATAAATATTCACAGGTTTTTTTATCATAATATAAATACATATTTTAAAGTTTTTTATAATAATAATAATATATGAATGAACACTTTTTAGTAATGTTTTTGTAATTAATAATACAAATATAATAATATTATAGAAACGATAATATGCAAATAAATATTGACAGGTTTTTTTGATCATAATATAAATACATAGTTTAAAGTTTTTTTATAATAATAATTATATATGAATGAACACTTTTTAGTAATGTTTTTGTAATTAATAATACAAATATAATAATATTATAGAAACGATAATATGCAAATAAATATTGACAGGTTTTTTTGATCATAATATAAATACATAGTTTAAAGTTTTTTTATAATTATAATTATATATGAATGAACACTTTTTAATAATGTTTTTGTTATGAATAATACATATATAATAATATTATAGGAAGGATAATATACAAATAAATATATATAAATTTTTTTGATCATAATATAAATACATATTTTATAATATTTTTATAATAATAATAATATATGAATGAACACTTTTTAATAATGTTTTTGTTATGAATAATACATATATAATAATATTATAGGAAGGATAATATACAAATAAATATATATAAATGTTTTTGATCATAATATAAATACATATTTAATAATATTTTTATAATTATAATTATATATGAATGAACACTTTTTAATAATGTTTTTAATAATAATAATACATATATATTAATATTATAGTAAGGATAATATGCAATTAAATATTGACAGGTTTTTTTTATCATAATATAAATACATATTTTAAAGTTTTTTATAATAATAATTATATATGAATGAACACTTTTTTGTAATGTTTTTGTAATTAATAATACAAATATAATAATATTATAAAAACGATAATATGAAAATAAATATTGACAGGTTTTTTTTATCATAATATAAATACATATTTTAAAGTTTTTTATAATAATAATTATATATGAATGAACACTTTTTAGTAATGTTTTTGTAATTAATAATACAAATATAATAATATTATAGAAACGATAATATGAAAATAAATATTGACAGGTTTTTTTGATCATAATATAAATACATAGTTTAAAGTTTTTTTATAATTATAATTATATATGAATGAACACTTTTTAATAATGTTTTTGTTATGAATAATACATATATAATAATATTATAGGAAGGATAATATACAAATAAATATATATAAATGTTTTTGATCATAATATAAATACATATTTTATAATATTTTTATAATAATAATTATATATGAATGAACACTTTTGAATAATGTTTTTGTTATTAATAATACATATATAATAATATTATAGGAAGGATAATATACAAATAAATATATATAAATGTTTTTGATCATAATATAAATACATATTTTATAATATTTTTATAATAATAATTATATATGAATGAACACTTTTTAATAATGTTTTTGTTATTAATAATACATATATAATAATATTATAGGAAGGATAATATGCAAATAAATATTCACAGGTTTTTTTATCATAATATAAATACATATTTTAAAGTTTTTTATAATAATAATAATATATGAATGAACACTTTTTAGTAATGTTTTTGTAATTAATAATACAAATATAATAATATTATAGAAACGATAATATGCAAATAAATATTGACAGGTTTTTTTGATCATAATATAAATACATAGTTTAAAGTTTTTTTATAATAATAATTATATATGAATGAACACTTTTTAGTAATGTTTTTGTAATTAATAATACAAATATAATAATATTATAGAAACGATAATATGCAAATAAATATTGACAGGTTTTTTTGATCATAATATAAATACATAGTTTAAAGTTTTTTTATAATTATAATTATATATGAATGAACACTTTTTAATAATGTTTTTGTTATGAATAATACATATATAATAATATTATAGGAAGGATAATATACAAATAAATATATATAAATTTTTTTGATCATAATATAAATACATATTTTATAATATTTTTATAATAATAATAATATATGAATGAACACTTTTTAATAATGTTTTTGTTATGAATAATACATATATAATAATATTATAGGAAGGATAATATACAAATAAATATATATAAATGTTTTTGATCATAATATAAATACATATTTAATAATATTTTTATAATTATAATTATATATGAATGAACACTTTTTAATAATGTTTTTAATAATAATAATACATATATATTAATATTATAGTAAGGATAATATGCAATTAAATATTGACAGGTTTTTTTTATCATAATATAAATACATATTTTAAAGTTTTTTATAATAATAATTATATATGAATGAACACTTTTTAGTAATGTTTTTGTAATTAATAATACAAATATAATAATATTATAAAAACGATAATATGAAAATAAATATTGACAGGTTTTTTTTATCATAATATAAATACATATTTTAAAGTTTTTTATAATAATAATTATATATGAATGAACACTTTTTAGTAATGTTTTTGTAATTAATAATACAAATATAATAATATTATAGAAACGATAATATGAAAATAAATATTGACAGGTTTTTTTGATCATAATATAAATACATAGTTTAAAGTTTTTTTATAATTATAATTATATATGAATGAACACTTTTTAATAATGTTTTTGTTATGAATAATACATATATAATAATATTATAGGAAGGATAATATACAAATAAATATATATAAATGTTTTTGATCATAATATAAATACATATTTTATAATATTTTTATAATTAAAATTATATATGAATGAACACTTTTTAATAATGTTTTTAATAATAATAATACATATATATTAATATTATAGTAAGGATAATATGCAATTAAATATTGACAGGTTTTTTTATCATAATATAAATATATATTTTAAAATTTTTATATAAAAATAATTATATACGAATGAACACTTTTTAATGATGTTTTTGTTATTTATAATACATATATAATAATATTATAGGAAGGATAATATACAAATAAATATATATAAATGTTTTTGATCATAATATAAATACATATTTTATAATATTTTTTTAATAATAATTTTATATGAATGAACACTTTTGAATAATGTTTTTGTTATTAATAATACATATATAATAATATTATAGGAAGGATAATATACAAATAAATATATATAAATGTTTTTGATCATAATATAAATACATATTTTATAATATTTTTATAATAATAATTATATATGAATGAACACTTTTTAGTAATGTTTTTGTAATTAATAATACAAATATAATAATATTATAGAAACGATAATATGCAAATAAATATTGACAGGTTTTTTTGATCATAATATAAATACATAGTTTAAAGTTTTTTTATAATAATAATTATATATGAATGAACACTTTTTAGTAATGTTTTTGTAATTAATAATACAAATATAATAATATTATAGAAACGAAAATATGCAAATAAATATTGACAGGTTTTTTTGATCATAATATAAATACATAGTTTAAAGTTTTTTTATAATTATAATTATATATGAATGAACACTTTTTAATAATGTTTTTGTTATGAATAATACATATATAATAATATTATAGGAAGGATAATATACAAATAAATATATATAAATGTTTTTGATCATAATATAAATACATATTTTATAATATTTTTATAATAATAATTATATATGAATGAACACTTTTTAATAATGTTTTTGTTATTAATAATACATATATAATAATATTATAGGAAGGATAATATACAAATAAATATATATAAATGTTTTTGATCATAATATAAATACATATTTTATAATATTTTTATAATTATAATTATATATGAATGAACACTTTTTAATAATGTTTTTAATAATAATAATACATATATATTAATATTATAGTAAGGATAATATGCAATTAAATATTGACAGGTTTTTTTTATCATATTATAAATACATATTTTAAAATTTTTATATAAAAATAATTATATATGAATGAACACTTTTTAATGATGTTTTTGTAATTAATAATACATATATAATAATATTATAGGAAGGATAATATGCAAATAAATATTCACAGGTTTTTTTATCATAATATAAATACATATTTTAAAGTTTTTTATAATAATAATTATATATGAATGAACACTTTTTAGTAATGTTTTTGTAATTAATAATACAAATATAATATTATTATAGAAACGATAATATAAAAATAAATATTGACAGGTTTTTTTGATCATAATATAAATACATAGTTTAAAGTTTTTTTATAATTATAACTATATATATGAATGAACACTTTTTAATAATGTTTTTGTTATGAATAATACATATATAATAATATTATAGGAAGGATAATATACAAATAAATATATATAAATGTTTTTGATCATAATATAAATACATATTTTATAATATTTTTATAATTATAATTATATATGAATGAACACTTTTTAATAATGTTTTTAATAATAATAATACATATATATTAAAATTATAGTAAGGATAATATGCAATTAAATATTGACAGGTTTTTTTATCATAATATAAATTTATATTTTAAAATTTTTATATAAAAATAATTTTATATGAATGAACACTTTTTAATGATGTTTTTGTAATTAATAATACATATATAATAATATTATAGGAAGGATAATATGCAAATAAATATTCACAGGTTTTTTTATCATAATATAAATACATATTTTAAAGTTTTTTATAATAATAATTATATGTGAATGAACACTTTTTAGTAATGTTTTTGTAATTAATAATACAAATATAATAATATTATAGAAACGATAATATGAAAATAAATATTGACAGGTTTTTTGATCATAATATAAATACATAGTTTAAAGTTTTTTTATAATTATAATTATATATGAATGAACACTTTTTAATAATGTTTTTGTTATGAATAATACATATATAATAATATTATAGTAAGGATAATATGCAATTAAATATTGACAGGTTTTTTTTATCATAATATAAATACATATGTTATAATTTTTATATAAAAATAATTATATATGAATGAACACTTTTTAATAATGTTTTTGTAATAAATAATACATATATAATAATATTATAGGAAGGATAATATGCAAATAAATATTCACAGGTTTTTTTTATCATAATATAAATACATATTTTATAATATTTTTATAATTATAATTATATATGAATGAACACTTTTTAATAATGTTTTTGTTATTAATAATACATATATAATAATATTATAGGAAGGATAATATGCAAATAAATATTCACAGGTTTTTTTGATCATAATATAAATACATAGTTTAAAGTTTTTTTATAATTATAATTATATATGAATGAACACTTTTTAATAATGTTTTTGTTATGAATAATACATATATAATAATATTATAGGAAGGATAATTTACAAATAAATATATATAAATGTTTTTGATCATAATATAAATACATATTTTATAATATTTTTATAATTATAATTATATATGAATTAAAAATTTTTAATAATGTTTTTAATAATAATAATACATATATATTAAAATTATAGTAAGGATAATATGCAATTAAATATTGACAGGTTTTTTTTATCATAATATAAATACATATTTTAAAATTTTAATTTAAAAATAATTTTATATGAATGAACACTTTTTAATGATGTTTTTGTAATAAATAATACATATATAATAATATTATAGGAAGGATAATATGCAAATAAATATTCACAGGTTTTTTTTATCATAATATAAATACATATTTTAAAGTTTTTTATAATAATAATTATATATGAATGAACACTTTTTAGTAATGTTTTTGTAATTAATAATACAAATATAATAATATTATAGAAACAATAATATGAAAATAAATATTGACAGGTTTTTTTGATCATAATATAAATACATAGTTTAAAGTTTTTTTATAATTATAATTATATATGAATGAACACTTTTTAATTATGTTTTTGTTATGAATAATACATATATAATAATATTATAGTAAGGATAATATGCACTTAAATATTGACAGGTTTTTTTTATCATAATATAAATACATATTTTATAATTTTATATAAAAATAATTATATATGAATGAACACTTTTTAATGATGTTTTTGTTATTAATAATACATATATAATAATATTATAGGAAGGATAATATACAAATAAATATATATAAATGTTTTTGATCATAATATAAATACATATTTTATAATATTTTTATAATAATAATTATATATGAATGAACACTTTTGAATAATGTTTTTGTTATTAATAATACATATATAATAATATTATAGGAAGGATAATATACAAATAAATATATATAAATGTTTTTGATCATAATATAAATACATATTTTATAATATTTTTATAATAATAATTATATATGAATGAACACTTTTTAATAATGTTTTTGTTATTAATAATACATATATAATAATATTATAGGAAGGATAATATGCAAATAAATATTTACAGGTTTTTTTATCATAATATAAATACATATTTTAAAGTTTTTTATAATAATAATAATATATGAATGAACACTTTTTAGTAATGTTTTTGTAATTAATAATACAAATATAATAATATTATAGAAACGATAATATGCAAATAAATATTGACAGGTTTTTTTGATCATAATATAAATACATAGTTTAAAGTTTTTTTATAATAATAATTATATATGAATGAACACTTTTTAGTAATGTTTTTGTAATTAATAATACAAATATAATAATATTATAGAAACGATAATATTCAAATAAATATTGACAGGTTTTTTTGATCATAATATAAATACATAGTTTAAAGTTTTTTTATAATTATAATTATATATGAATGAACACTTTTTAATAATGTTTTTGTTATGAATAATACATATATAATAATATTATAGGAAGGATAATATACAAATAAATATATATAAATTTTTTTGATCATAATATAAATACATATTTTATAATATTTTTATAATTATAATTATATATGAATGAACACTTTTTAATAATGTTTTTAATAATAATAATACATATATATTAATATTATAGTAAGGATAATATGCAATTAAATATTGACAGGTTTTTTTTATCATAATATAAATACATATTTTAAAATTTTTATATAAAAATAATTATATATAAATGAACACTTTTTAATGATGTTTTTGTAATTAATAATACATATATAATAATATTATAGGAAGGATAATATGCAAATAAATATTCACAGGTTTTTTTTATCATAATATAAATACATATTTTAAAGTTTTTTATAATAATAATTATATATGAATGAACACTTTTTAGTAATGTTTTTGTAATTAATAATACAAATATAATAATATTATAAAAACGATAATATGAAAATAAATATTGACAGGTTTTTTTTATCATAATATAAATACATATTTTAAAGTTTTTTATAATAATAATTATATATGAATGAACACTTTTTAGTAATGTTTTTTTAATTAATAATACAAATATAATAATATTATAGAAACGATAATATGAAAATAAATATTGACAGGTTTTTTTGATCATAATATAAATACATAGTTTAAAGTTTTTTTATAATTATAATTATATATGAATGAACACTTTTTAATAATGTTTTTGTTATGAATAATACATATATAATAATATTATAGGAAGGATAATATACAAATAAATATATATAAATGTTTTTGATCATAATATAAATACATATTTTATAATATTTTTATAATTAAAATTATATATGAATGAACACTTTTTAATAATGTTTTTAATAATAATAATACATATATATTAATATTATAGTAAGGATAATATGCAATTAAATATTGACAGGTTTTTTTATCATAATATAAATATATATTTTAAAATTTTTATATAAAAATAATTATATATGAATGAACACTTTTTAATGATGTTTTTGTTATTAATAATACATATATAATAATATTATAGGAAGGATAATATACAAATAAATATATATAAATGTTTTTGATCATAATATAAATACATATTTTATAATATTTTTTTAATAATAATTTTATATGAATGAACACTTTTGAATAATGTTTTTGTTATTAATAATACATATATAATAATATTATAGGAAGGATAATATACAAATAAATATATATAAATGTTTTTGATCATAATATAAATACATATTTTATAATATTTTTATAATAATAATTATATATGAATGAACACTTTTTAGTAATGTTTTTGTAATTAATAATACAAATATAATAATATTATAGAAACGATAATATGCAAATAAATATTGACAGGTTTTTTTGATCATAATATAAATACATAGTTTAAAGTTTTTTTATAATAATAATTATATATGAATGAACACTTTTTAGTAATGTTTTTGTAATTAATAATACAAATATAATAATATTATAGAAACGAAAATATGCAAATAAATATTGACAGGTTTTTTTGATCATAATATAAATACATAGTTTAAAGTTTTTTTATAATTATAATTATATATGAATGAACACTTTTTAATAATGTTTTTGTTATGAATAATACATATATAATAATATTATAGGAAGGATAATATACAAATAAATATATATAAATGTTTTTGATCATAATATAAATACATATTTTATAATATTTTTATAATAATAATTATATATGAATGAACACTTTTTAATAATGTTTTTGTTATTAATAATACATATATAATAATATTATAGGAAGGATAATATACAAATAAATATATATAAATGTTTTTGATCATAATATAAATACATATTTTATAATATTTTTATAATTATAATTATATATGAATGAACACTTTTTAATAATGTTTTTAATAATAATAATACATATATATTAATATTATAGTAAGGATAATATGCAATTAAATATTGACAGGTTTTTTTTATCATATTATAAATACATATTTTAAAATTTTTATATAAAAATAATTATATATGAATGAACACTTTTTAATGATGTTTTTGTAATTAATAATACATATATAATAATATTATAGGAAGGATAATATGCAAATAAATATTCACAGGTTTTTTTATCATAATATAAATACATATTTTAAAGTTTTTTATAATAATAATTATATATGAATGAACACTTTTTAGTAATGTTTTTGTAATTAATAATACAAATATAATATTATTATAGAAACGATAATATAAAAATAAATATTGACAGGTTTTTTTGATCATAATATAAATACATAGTTTAAAGTTTTTTTATAATTATAACTATATATATGAATGAACACTTTTTAATAATGTTTTTGTTATGAATAATACATATATAATAATATTATAGGAAGGATAATATACAAATAAATATATATAAATGTTTTTGATCATAATATAAATACATATTTTATAATATTTTTATAATTATAATTATATATGAATGAACACTTTTTAATAATGTTTTTAATAATAATAATACATATATATTAAAATTATAGTAAGGATAATATGCAATTAAATATTGACAGGTTTTTTTATCATAATATAAATTTATATTTTAAAATTTTTATATAAAAATAATTTTATATGAATGAACACTTTTTAATGATGTTTTTGTAATTAATAATACATATATAATAATATTATAGGAAGGATAATATGCAAATAAATATTCACAGGTTTTTTTTATCATAATATAAATACATATTTTAAAGTTTTTTATAATAATAATTATATATGAATGAACACTTTTTAGTAATGTTTTTGTAATTAATAATACAAATATAATAATATTATAGAAACGATAATATGAAAATAAATATTGACAGGTTTTTTTGATCATAATATAAATACATAGTTTAAAGTTTTTTTATAATTATAATTATATATGAATGAACACTTTTTAATAATGTTTTTGTTATGAATAATACATATATAATAATATTATAGTAAGGATAATATGCAATTAAATATTGACAGGTTTTTTTTATCATAATATAAATACATATGTTATAATTTTTATATAAAAATAATTATATATGAATGAACACTTTTTAATAATGTTTTTGTAATAAATAATACATATATAATAATATTATAGGAAGGATAATATGCAAATAAATATTCACAGGTTTTTTTTATCATAATATAAATACATATTTTATAATATTTTTATAATTATAATTATATATGAATGAACACTTTTTAATAATGTTTTTGTTATTAATAATACATATATAATAATATTATAGGAAGGATAATATGCAAATAAATATTCACAGGTTTTTTTGATCATAATATAAATACATAGTTTAAAGTTTTTTTATAATTATAATTATATATGAATGAACACTTTTTAATAATGTTTTTGTTATGAATAATACATATATAATAATATTATAGGAAGGATAATTTACAAATAAATATATATAAATGTTTTTGATCATAATATAAATACATATTTTATAATATTTTTATAATTATAATTATATATGAATTAAAAATTTTTAATAATGTTTTTAATAATAATAATACATATATATTAAAATTATAGTAAGGATAATATGCAATTAAATATTGACAGGTTTTTTTTATCATAATATAAATACATATTTTAAAATTTTAATTTATAATTATAATAGTTTTTATAATTATAATTATATATGAATGAACACTTTTTAATTATGTTTTTGTTATGAATAATACATATATAATAATATTATAGTAAGGATAATATGCACTTAAATATTGACAGGTTTTTTTTATCATAATATAAATACATATTTTATAATTTTTATATAAAAATAATTATATATGAATGAACACTTTTTAATGATGTTTTTGTTATTAATATACATATATAATAATATTATAGGAAGGATAATATACAAATAAATATATATAAATGTTTTTGATCATAATATAAATACATATTTTATAATATTTTTATAATAATAATTATATATGAATGAACACTTTTGAATAATGTTTTTGTTATTAATAATACATATATAATAATATTATAGGAAGGATAATATACAAATAAATATATATAAATGTTTTTGATCATAATATAAATACATATTTTATAATATTTTTATAATAATAATTATATATGAATGAACACTTTTTAATAATGTTTTTGTTATTAATAATACATATATAATAATATTATAGGAAGGATAATATGCAAATAAATATTCACAGGTTTTTTTGATCATAATATAAATACATATTTTAAAGTTTTTTATAATAATAATAATATATGAATGAACACTTTTTAGTAATGTTTTTGTAATTAATAATACAAATATAATAATATTATAGAAACGATAATATGCAAATAAATATTGACAGGTTTTTTTGATCATAATATAAATACATAGTTTAAAGTTTTTTTATAATAATAATTATATATGAATAAACACTTTTTAGTAATGTTTTTGTAATAAATAATACAAATATAATAATATTATAGAAACGATAATATGCAAATAAATATTGACAGGTTTTTTGATCATAATATAAATACATAGTTTAAAGTTTTTTTATAATTATAATTATATATGAATGAACACTTTTTAATAATGTTTTTGTTATGAATAATACATATATAATAATATTATAGGAAGGATAATATACAAATAAATATATATAAATGTTTTTGATCATAATATAAATACATATTTTATAATATTTTTATAATAATAATAATATATGAATAAACACTTTTTAATAATGTTTTTGTTATGAATAATACATATATAATAATATTATAGGAAGGATAATATACAAATAAATATATATAAATGTTTTTGATCATAATATAAATACATATTTTATAATATTTTTATAATAATAATTATATATGAATGAACACTTTTTAATAATGTTTTTGTTATTAATAATACATATATAATAATATTATAGGAAGGATAATATACAAATAAATATATATAAATGTTTTTGATCATAATATAAATACATATTTTATAATATTTTTATAATAATAATTATATATGAATGAACACTTTTTAATAATGTTTTTGTTATTAATAATACATATATAATAATATTATAGGAAGGATAATATGCAAATAAATATTCACAGGTTTTTTTTATCATAATATAAATACATATTTTAAAGTTTTTTATAATAATAATTATATATGAATGAACACTTTTTAGTAATGTTTTTGTAATTAATAATACAAATATAATAATATTATAGAAACGATAATATGAAAATAAATATTGACAGGTTTTTTTTATCATAATATAAATACATAGTTTAAAGTTTTTTTATAATTATAATTATATATGAATGAACACTTTTTAATAATGTTTTTGTTATGAATAATACATATATAATAATATTATAGTAAGGATAATATGCAATTAAATATTGACAGGTTTTTTTTATCATAATATAAATACATATGTTATAATTTTTATATAAAAATAATTATATATGAATGAAAACTTTTTAATGATGTTTTTGTTATTAATAATACATATATAATAATATTATAGGAAGGATAATATACAAATAAATATATATAAATGTTTTTGATCATAATATAAATACATATTTTATAATATTTTTATAATAATAATTATATATGAATGAACACTTTTGAATAATGTTTTTGTTATTAATAATACATATTATATAATAATATTATAGGAAGGATAATACAAATAAATATATATAAATGTTTTTGATCATAATATAAATACATATTTTATAATATTTTTATAATTATAATTATATATGAATGAACACTTTTTAATAATGTTTTTGTTATTAATAATACATATATAATAATATTATAGGAAGGATAATATGCAAATAAATATTCACAGGTTTTTTTGATCATAATATAAATACATAGTTTAAAGTTTTTTTATAATTATAATTATATATGAATGAACACTTTTTAATAATGTTTTTGTTATGAATAATACATATATAATAATATTATAGGAAGGATAATTTACAAATAAATATATATAAATGTTTTTGATCATAATATAAATACATATTTTATAATATTTTTATAATTATAATTATATATGAATGAACACTTTTTAATAATGTTTTTAATAATAATAATACATATATATTAAAATTATAGTAAGGATAATATGCAATTAAATATTGACAGGTTTTTTTTATCATAATATAAATACATATTTTAAAATTTTTATATAAAAATAATTTTATATGAATGAACACTTTTTAATGATGTTTTTGTAATTAATAATACATATATAATAATATTATAGGAAGGATAATATGCAAATAAATATTCACAGGTTTTTTTTATCATAATATAAATACATATTTTAAAGTTTTTTATAATAATAATTATATATGAATGAACACTTTTTAGTAATGTTTTTGTAATTAATAATACAAATATAATAATATTATAAAACGATAATATGAAAATAAATATTGACAGGTTTTTTTGATCATAATATAAATACATAGTTTAAAGTTTTTTTATAATTATAATTATATATGAATGAACACTTTTTAATAATGTTTTTGTTATGAATAATACATATATAATAATATTATAGTAAGGATAATATGCAATTAAATATTGACAGGTTTTTTTTATCATAATATAAATACATATTTTATAATTTTTATATAAAAATAATTATATATGAATGAACACTTTTTAATGATGTTTTTGTTATTAATAATACATATATAATAATATTATAGGAAGGATAATATACAAATAAATATATATAAATGTTTTTGATCATAATATAAATACATATTTTATAATATTTTTATAATAATAATTATATATGAATGAACACTTTTGAATAATGTTTTTGTTATTAATAATACATATATAATAATATTATAGGAAGGATAATATACAAATAAATATATATAAATGTTTTTGATCATAATATAAATACATATTTTATAATATTTTTATAATAATAATTATATATGAATGAACACTTTTTAATAATGTTTTTGTTATTAATAATACATATATAATAATATTATAGGAAGGATAATATGCAAATAAATATTCACAGGTTTTTTTGATCATAATATAAATACATATTTTAAAGTTTTTTATAATAATAATAATATATGAATGAACACTTTTTAGTAATGTTTTTGTAATTAATAATACAAATATAATAATATTATAGAAACGATAATATGCAAATAAATATTGACAGGTTTTTTTGATCATAATATAAATACATAGTTTAAAGTTTTTTTATAATAATAATTATATATGAATAAACACTTTTTAGTAATGTTTTTGTAATTAATAATACAAATATAATAATATTATAGAAACGATAATATGCAAATAAATATTGACAGGTTTTTTTGATCATAATATAAATACATAGTTTAAAGTTTTTTTATAATTATAATTATATATGAATGAAAAATTTTTAATAATGTTTTTGTTATGAATAATACATATATAATAATATTATAGGAAGGATAATATACAAATAAATATATATAAATGTTTTTGATCATAATATAAATACATATTTTATAATATTTTTATAATAATAATTATATATGAATGAACAATTTTTAATGATGTTTTTGTAATTAATAATACATATATAATAATATTATAGGAAGGATAATATGCAAATAAATATTCACAGTTTTTTTTATCATAATATAAATACATATTTAAAAGTTTTTTATAATAATAATTATATATGAATGAACACTTTTTAGTAATGTTTTTGTAATTAATAATACAAATATAATAATATTATAGAAACGATAATATGAAAATAAATATTGACAGGTTTTTTTGATCATAATATAAATACATAGTTTAAAGTTTTTTTATAATTATAATTATATATGAATGAACACTTTTTAATAATGTTTTTGTTATGAATAATACATATATAATAATATTATAGGAAGGATAATATACAAATAAATATATAAAAATGTTTTTGATCATAATATAAATACATATTTTATAATATTTTTATGATTATAATTATATATGAATGAACACTTTTTAATAATGTTTTTAATAATAATAATACATATATATTAATATTATAGTAAGGATAATATGCAATTAAATATTGACAGGTTTTTTTTTTTATCATAATATAAATACACATTTTATAATTTTTATATAAAAATAATTATATATGAATGAACACTTTTTAATGATGTTTTTGTTATTAATAATACATATATAATAATATTATAGGAAGGATAATATACAAATAAATATATATAAATGTTTTTGATCATAATATAAATACATATTTTATAATATTTTTATAATTATAATTATATATGAATGAACACTTTTGAATAATGTTTTTGTTATTAATAATACATATATAATAATATTATAGGAAGGATAATATACAAATAAATATATATAAATGTTTTTGATCATAATATAAATACATATTTTATAATATTTTTATAATAATAATTATATATGAATGAACACTTTTTAATAATGTTTTTGTTATTAATAATACATATATAACAATATTATAGGAAGGATAATATGCAAATAAATATTCACAGGTTTTTTTATCATAATATAAATACATATTTTAAAGTTTTTTATAATAATAATAATATATGAACACTTTTTAGTAATGTTTTTGTAATTAATAATCCAAATATAATAATATTATAGAAACGATAAAATGCAAATAAATATTGACAGGTTTTTTTAATCATAATATAAATACATAGTTTAAAGTTTTTTTATAATAATAATTATATATGAATGAATACTTTTTAGTAATGTTTTTGTAATTAATAATACAAATATAATAATATTATAGAAACGATAATATGCAAATAAAAAATTGACAGGTTTTTTTGATCATAATATAAATACATAGTTTAAAGTTTTTTTATAATAATAATTATATATGAATGAACACTTTTTAGTAATGTTTTTGTCATTAATAATACAAATATAATAATATTATAGAAACGATAATATGCAAATAAATATTGACAGGTTTTTTTGATCATAATATAAATACATAGTTTAAAGTTTTTTTATAATTATAATTATATATGAATGAACACTTTTTAATCATGTTTTTGTTATGAATAATACATATATAATAATATTATAGGAAGGATAATATACAAATAAATATATATAAATGTTTTTGATCATAATATAAATACATATTTTATAATAATTTTATAATAATAATAATATATGAATGAACACTTTTTAATAATGTTTTTGTTATTAATAATACATATATAATAATATTATAGGAAGGATAATATACAAATAAATATATAAAAATGTTTTTGATCATAATATAAATACATATTTTATAATATTTTTATAATAATAATTATATATGAATGAACACTTTTTAATAATGTTTTTGTTATTAATAATACATATATAATAATATTATAGGAAGGATAATATGCAAATAAATATTCACAGGTTTTTTTATCATAATATAAATACATATTTTAAAGTTTTTTATAATAATAATAATATATGAATGAACACTTTTTAGTAATGTTTTTGTAATTAATAATACAAATATAATAATATTATAGAAACGATAATATGCAAATAAATATTGACAGGTTTTTTTGATCATAATATAAATACATAGTTTAAAGTTTTTTTATAATAATAATTATATATGAATGAACACTTTTTAGTATTGTTTTTGTAATTAATAATACAAATATAATAATATTATAGAAACGATAATATGCAAATAAATATTGACAGGTTTTTTTGATCATAATATAAATACATAGTTTAAAGTTTTTTTATAATTATAATTATATATGAATGAACACTTTTTAATAATGTTTTTGATATGAATAATACATATATAATAATATTATATGAAGGATTATATACAAATAAATATATATAAATGTTTTTGATTATAATATAAATACATATTTTATAATATTTTTATAATAATAATTATATATGAATGAACACTTTTTAATAATGTTTTTGTTATTAATAATACATATATAATAAAATTATAGGAAGGATAATATACAAATAAATATATATAAATGTTTTTGATCATAATATAAATACATATTTTATAATATTTTTATAATTATAATTATATATGATGAACACTTTTTAATAATGATTTTAATAATAATAATACATATATATTAATATTATAGTAAGGATAATATGCAATTAAATATTGACAGGTTTTTTTTATCATATTATAAATACATATTTTAAAATTTTTATATAAAAATAATTATATATGAATGAACAATTTTTAATGATGTTTTTGTAATTAATAATACATATATAATAATATTATAGGAAGGATAATATGCAAATAAATATTCACAGGTTTTTTTTATCATAATATAAATACATATTTTAAAGTTTTTTATAATAATAATTATATATGAATGAACACTTTTTAGTAATGTTTTTGTAATTAATAATACAAATATAATAATGTTATAGAAACGATAATATGAAAATAAATATTGACAGGTTTTTTTGATCATAATATAAATACATAGTTTAAAGTTTTTTTATAATTATAATTATATATGAATGAACACTTTTTAATAATGTTTTTGTTATGAATAATACATATATAATAATATTATAGGAAGGATAATATACAAATAAATATATAAACATGTTTTTGATCATAATATAAATACATATTTTATAATATTTTTATAATTATAATTATATATGAATGAACACTTTTTAATAATGTTTTTAATAATAATAATACATATATATTAATATTATAGTAAGGATAATATGCAATTAAATATTGACAGGTTTTTTTTTATCATAATATAAATACATATTTTATAATTTTTATATAAAAATAATTATATATGAATGAACACTTTTTAATGATGTTTTTGTTATTAATAATACATATATAATAATATTATAGGAAGGATAATATACAAATAAATATATATACATGTTTTTGATCATAATATAAATACATATTTTATAATATTTTTATAATAATAATTATATATGAATGAACACTTTTGAATAATGTTTTTGTTATTAATAATACATATATAATAATATTATAGGAAGGATAATATACAAATAAATATATATAAATGTTTTTGATCATAATATAAATACATATTTTATAATATTTTTATAATAATAATTATATATGAATGAACACTTTTTAATAATGTTTTTGTTATTAATAATACATATATAATAATATTATAGGAAGGATAATATGCAAATAAATATTCACAGGTTTTTTTGATCATAATATAAATACATAGTTTAAAGTTTTTTTTATAATAATAATTATATATGAATGAACACTTTTTAGTAATGTTTTTGTAATTAATAATACAAATATAATAATATTATAGAAACGATAATATGCAAATAAATATTGACAGGTTTTTTTGATCATAATATAAATACATAGTTTAAAGTTTTTTTATAATTATAATTATATATGAATGAACACTTTTTAATAATGTTTTTGTTATGAATAATACATATATAATAATATTATAGGAAGGATAATATACAAATAAATATATATAAATGTTTTTGATCATAATATAAATACATATTTTATAATATTTTTATAATAATAATAATATATGAATGAACACTTTTTAATAATGTTTTTGTTATGAATAATACATATATAATAATATTATAGGAAGGATAATATACAAATAAATATATATAAATGTTTTTGATCATAATATAAATACATATTTTATAATATTTTTATAATAATAATTATATATGAATGAACACTTTTTAATAATGTTTTTGTTATTAATAATACATATATAATAATATTATAGGAAGGATAATATACAAATAAATATATATAAATGTTTTTGATCATAATATAAATACATATTTTATAATATTTTTATAATTATAATTATATATGAATGAACACTTTTTAATAATGTTTTAATAATAATAATACATATATATTAATATTATAGTAAGGATAATATGCAATTAAATATTGACAGGTTTTTTTTATCATAATATAAATACATATTTTAAAATTTTTATATAAAAATAATTATATATGAATGAACACTTTTTAATGATGTTTTTGTTATTAATAATACATATATAATAATATTATAGGAAGGATAATATACAAATAAATATATATAAATGTTTTTGATCATAATATAAATACATATTTTATAATATTTTTATAATAATAATTTTATATGAATGAATACTTTTGAATAATGTTTTTGTTATTAATAATACATATATAATAATATTATAGGAAGGATAATATACAAATAAATATATATAAATGTTTTTGATCATAATATAAATACATATTTTATAATATTTTTATAATAATAATTAAATATGAATGAACACTTTTTAATGATGTTTTTGTAATTAATAATACATATATAATAATATTATAGGAAGGATAATATGCAAATAAATATTCACAGTTTTTTTTTATCATAATGTAAATACATATTTAAAAGTTTTTTATAATAATAATTATATATGAATGAACACTTTTTAGTAATGTTTTTGTAATTAATAATACAAATATAATAATATTATAGAAACGATAATATGAAAATAAATATTGACAGGTTTTTTTGATATAATATAAATACATAGTTTAAAGTTTTTTTATAATTATAATTATATATGAATGAACACTTTTTAATAATGTTTTTGTTATGAATAATACATATATAATAATATTATAGGAAGGATAATATACAAATAAATATATATAAATGTTTTTGATCATAATATAAATACATATTTTAAAATTTTTATATAAAAATAATTTTATATGAATGAACACTTTTTAATGATGTTTTTGTAATTAATAATACATATATAATAATATTATAGGAAGGATAATATGCAAATAAATATTCACAGGTTTTTTTTATCATAATATAAATACATATTTTAAAGTTTTTTATAATAATAATTATATATGAATGAACACTTTTTAGTAATGTTTTTGTAATTAATAATACAAATATAATAATATTATAGAAACGATAATATGAAAATAAATATTGACAGGTTTTTTTGATCATAATATAAATACATAGTTTAAAGTTTTTTTATAATTATAATTATATATGAATGAACACTTTTTAATAATGTTTTTGTTATGAATAATACTTATATAATAATATTATAGTAAGGATAATATGCAATTAAATATTGACAGGTTTTTTTATCATAATATAAATACATATTTTAAAGTTTTTTATAATAATAATAATATATGAACACTTTTTAGTAATGTTTTTGTAATTAATAATCCAAATATAATAATATTATAGAAACGATAAAATGCAAATAAATATTGACAGGTTTTTTTGATCATAATATAAATACATATTTTAAAGTTTTTTATAATAATAATAATATATGAATGAACACTTTTTAGTAATGTTTTTGTAATTAATAATACAAATATAATAATATTATAGAAACGATAATATGCAAATAAATATTGACAGGTTTTTTTGATCATAATATAAATACATAGTTTAAAGTTTTTTTATAATAATAATTATATATGAATGAACACTTTTTAGTAATGTTTTTGTAATTAATAATACAAATATAATAATATTATAGAAACGATAATATACAAATAAATATTGACCGGTTTTTTTGATCATAATATAAATACATAGTTTAAAGTTTTTTTATAATTATAATTATATATGAATGAACACTTTTTAATAATGTTTTTGTTATGAATAATACATATATAATAATATTATAGGAAGGATAATATACAAATAAATATATAAAAATGTTTTTGATCATAATATAAATACATATTTTATAATATTTTTATAATTATAATTATATATGAATGAACACTTTTTAATAATGTTTTTAATAATAATAATACATATATATTAATATTATAGTAAGGATAATATGCAATTAAATATTGACAGGTTTTTTTTGATCATAATATAAATACATATTTTATAATTTTTATATAAAAATAATTATATATGAATGAGCACTTTTTAATGATGTTTTTGTTATTAATAATACATATATAATAATATTATAGGAAGGATAATATACAAATAAATATATATAATTGTTTTTGATCATAATATAAATACATATTTTATAATATTTTTACAATAATAATTATATATGAATGAACACTTTTGAATAATGTTTTTGTTATTAATAATACATATATAATAATATTATAGGAAGGATAATATACAAATAAATATATATAAATGTTTTTGATCATAATATAAATACATATTTTATAATATTTTTATAATAATAATTATATATGAATGAACACTTTTTAATAATGTTTTTGTTATTAATAATACATATATAATAATATTATAGGAAGGATAATATACAAATAAATATTCACAGGTTTTTTTGATCATAATATAAATACATAGTTTAAAGTTTTTTTATAATAATAATTATATATGAATGAACACTTTTTAGTAATGTTTTTGTAATTAATAATACAAATATAATAATATTATAGAAACGATAATATGCAAATAAATATTGACAGGTTTTTTTGATCATAATATAAATACATAGTTTAAAGTTTTTTTATAATTATAATTATATATGAATGAACACTTTTTAATAATGTTTTTGTTATTAATAATACATATATAATAATATTATAGGAAGGATAATTTACAAATAAATATATATATATAAATGTTTTTGATCATAATATAAATACATATTTTATAATATTTTTATAATTATAATTATATATGAATGAACACTTTTTAATAATGTTTTTTATAGTAATAATACATATATATTAATATTATAGTAAGGATAATATGCAATTAAATATTGACAGGTTTTTTTTTATCATAATATAAATACATATTTAAAAATTTTTATATAAAAATAATTATATATGAATGAACACTTTTTAATGATGTTTTTGTTTTTAATAATACATATATAATAATATTATAGGAAGGATAATATACAAATAAATATATATAAATGTTTTTGATCATAATATAAATACATATTTTATAATATTTTTATAATAATAATTTTATATGAATGAATACTTTTGAATAATGTTTTTGTTATTAATAATACATATATAATAATATTATAGGAAAGATAATATACAAATAAATATATATAAATGTTTTTGATCATAATATAAATACATATTTTATAATATTTTTATAATAATAATTATATATGAATGAACACTTTTTAATGATGTTTTTGTAATTAATAATACATATATAATAATATTATAGGAAGGATAATATGCAAATAAATATTCACAGTTTTTTTTTATCATAATATAAATACATATTTAAAAGTTTTTTATAATAATAATTATATATGAATGAACACTTTTTAGTAATGTTTTTGTAATTAATGATACAAATATAATAATATTATAGAAACGATAATATGCAAATAAATATTGACAGGTTTTTTTGATCATAATATAAATACATAGTTTAAAGTTTTTTTATAATTATAATTATATATGAATGAACACTTTTTAATAATGTTTTTGTTATTAATAATACATATATAATAATATTATAGGAAGGATAATATACAAATAAATATATATATAAATGTTTTTGATCATAATATAAATACATATTTTATAATATTTTTATAATTATAATTATATATGAATGAACACTTTTTAATAATGTTTTTTATAGTAATAATACATATATATTAATATTATAGTAAGGATAATATGCAATTAAATATTGACAGGTTTTTTTTATCATAATATAAATACATATTTTAAAATTTTTATATAAAAATAATTATATATGAATGAACACTTTTTAATGATGTTTTTGTTATTAATAATACATATATAATAATATTATAGGAAGGATAATATACAAATAAATATATATAAATGTTTTTGATCATAATATAAATACATATTTTATAATATTTTTATAATAATAATTTTATATGAATGAATACTTTTGAATAATGTTTTTGTTATTAATAATACATATATAATAATATTATAGGAAGGATAATATACAAATAAATATATATAAATGTTTTTGATCATAATATAAATACATATTTTATAATATTTTTATAATAATAATTATATATGAATGAACACTTTTAATGATGTTTTTGTAATTAATAATACATATATAATAATATTATAGGAAGGATAATATGCAAATAAATATTCACAGTTTTTTTTTATCATAATATAAATACATATTTAAAAGTTTTTTATAATAATAATTATATATGAATGAACACTTTTTAGTAATGTTTTTGTAATTAATAATACAAATATAATAATATTATAGAAACGATAATATGAAAATAAATATTGACAGGTTTTTTTGATCATAATATAAATACATAGTTTAAAGTTTTTTTATAATTATAATTATATATGAATGAACACTTTTTAATAATGTTATTGTTATGAATAATACATATATAATAATATTATAGGAAGGATAATATACAAATAAATATATATAAATGTTTTTGATCATAATATAAATACATATTTTATAATATTTTTATAATTATAATTATATATGAATGAACACTTTTTAATAATGTTTTTAATAATAATAATACATATATATTAATATTATAGTAAGGATAATATGCAAATAAATATTCACAGGTTTTTTATCATAATATAAATACATATTTTAAAGTTTTTTATAATAATAATAATATATGAACACTTTTTAGTAATGTTTTTGTAATTAATAATCCAAATATAATAATATTATAGAAACGATAATATGAAAATAAATATTGACAGGTTTTTTTGATCATAATATAAATACATAGTTTAATGTTTTTTTATAATTATAATTATATATGAATGAACACTTTTTAATAATGTTTTTGTTATGAATAATACTTATATAATAATATTATAGTAAGGATAATATGCAATTAAATATTGACAGGTTTTTTATCATAATATAAATACATATTTTAAAGTTTTTTATAATAATAATAATATATGAACACTTTTTAGTAATGTTTTTGTAATTAATAATCCAAATATAATAATATTATAGAAACGATAATATGCAAATAAATATTGACAGGTTTTTTTGATCATAATATAAATACATAGTTTAAAGTTTTTTTATAATAATAATTATATATGAATGAACACTTTTTAGTAATGTTTTTATAATTAATAATACAAATATAATAATATTATAGAAACGATAATATGCAAATAAATATTGACAGGTTTTTTTGATCATAATATAAATACATAGTTTAAAGTTTTTTTATAATAATAATTATATATGAATGAACACTTTTTAGTAATGTTTTTGTAATTAATAATACAAATATAATAATATTATAGAAACGATAATATGCAAATAAATATTGACAGGTTTTTTTGATCATAATATAAATACATAGTTTAAAGTTTTTTTATAATTATAATTATATATGAATGAACACTTTTTAATAATGTTTTTGTTATTAATAATACATATATAATAATATTATAGGAAGTATAATATACAAATAAATATATATAAATGTTTTTGATCATAATATAAATACATATTTTATAATAATTTTATAATAATAATAATATATGAATGAACACTTTTTAATAATGTTTTTGTTATTAATAATACATATATAATAATATTATAGGAAGGATAATATACAAATAAATATATAAAAATGTTTTTGATCATAATATAAATACATATTTTATAATATTTTTATAATAATAATTATATATGAATGAACACTTTTTAATAATGTTTTTGTAATTAATAATACAAATATAATAATATTATAGTAAGGATAATATGCAATTAAATATTGACAGGTTTTTTTATCATAATATAAATACATATTTTATAATTTTTATATAAAAATAATTATATATGAATGAACACTTTTTAATGATGTTTTTGTTATTAATAATACATATATAATAATATTATAGGAAGGATAATATACAAATAAATATATATAAATGTTTTTGATCATAATATAAATAAATATTTTATAATATTTTTATAATTATAATTATATATGAATGAACACTTTTTAATAATGTTTTTAATAATAATAATACATATATATTAATATTATAGTAAGGATAATATGCAAATAAATATTCACAGGTTTTTTTTATCATAATATAAATACATATTTTAAAGTTTTTTATAATAATAATTATATATGAATGAACACTTTTTAGTAATGTTTTTGTAATTAATAATACAAATATAATAATATTATAGAAACGATAATATGAAAATAAATATTGACAGGTTTTTTTGATCATAATATAAATACATAGTTTAATGTTTTTTTATAATTATAATTATATATGAATGAACACTTTTTAATAATGTTTTTGTTATGAATAATACTTATATAATAATATTATAGTAAGGATAATATGCAATTAAATATTGACAGGTTTTTTTATCATAATATAAATACATATTTTATAATTTTTATATACAAATAATTATATATGAATGAACACTTTTTAATGATGT